>NW_010257232.1:0-74456 GCF_000690775.1 Eurypyga helias
GGCTCTCGACTTCACGGCCGGGCCTGATACCCCTCTTTCCCCTATTTAAAGAAAATGCCTCGGGGGCTGTCACTTTTGGGGTTTGTATGTGTCTGTCCCGCTGCACTCACGGTTTTTAACAGCGGCATCAACTTTACAAGAACCCGAGAGCCTTTTGTTACAGCCATAACAGAGACCTAATGCTGTCAGCACCCCGAGTTGCTAATGGCGCCAGGAATTAATTAATCCAGATGTAAATAATGGTGGTTTTACCATGTTTCCCTGTTTGTAAAAATACTTGAGTTCTCTTAGTTTTCCCCCTTCCCTACTTTGGGGATTTAAATGAGTTAAAGTGGTAGGTTTGTTTCAAACTATGGCATCAAGAGGGTATTGCATTTGTAATTTGAGGGCTCAGTTTTGTCTTTGCTGGTGTTTCTTTGCTCAGGTGTTTGCCTTTGATACCAGCCGAGACCATGGGAGCTGCCTTGGCAAGAGCGACGCAGTGGGCTGCTGCTGGGTCTGGAACTGGAACGCTTGAAATCACCCCTTTGAATGAATCTCTTTTAAATCACATTATTAAGTTTGCAGAGGACTTCAGCAGTAGACATCCTCAGGAAGCGGCGTTTGTCTTCAGAGAGCCCCTTGAGTGGAAAACGCAACTGGGCTGTTCAGTATTTGGAGAGGGTTATGAGATCAAGTAAGTCTGAATTGCAGTGTCGTTTGAAATGTTGAAGGTGAACTCTGAAGCAAAACTGTGTGCCATTAGCATAAAGAAAGCCTTAATGTTATTTGAGAAGCTGAAATGGGTGGGGTTTTTTACTCATATGTAGTGAAAATTTTGGGTTAAAATTTGTAGGGTTTTTTGAAAGTTTGAGAGTATCCTATCTTTGTTGTGTAACAGACCTGTTTCGTTAGTGATTTATACAACTTGCCTACTTCTAAGACTTTTAACAACATGCATCTAGCAGCGATTAACCCCGTGACTTCTGTTAGTGTTAGGAGTGTCTTCCTGTGTGGTGGGTTGACCTTCGCTGGGCACCAGATGCCCACGGAGCTCCCCTGTCACTCCCCTCAGCAGAACAGGAAGAAGACACAATGGAAGAGCTCATGGGATGAGATAAGGACGGAGTGATCATTTACCAATTACTGTTTTTACCAATTTACCAATTACATTGTCTCTGATGCTCCTTCCTCCTGACATGCTTCCACTGCTCCAGCATGAGGTCCCACCCACAGGAGACAGTCCTCCACGAACTTCTCCAGCGTGAGTCCTTCCCACGGGCAGTCCACAGGGTCACAGGTCCCACCAGGATCCTACTCCAGTGCAGGCTCTCCATGGGGTCACAGCCTTCTTTGGGCATATCCACATGATGATTTGTAGTGAATAAATTGACTTACCTCAGAAGTTTTCTGAAATACAGTTTAAAGTAATTGTATGTGCTTTATCGTGTGGAGCTTGCATAACATTCAAGACTAATCTCTAAAATTTTCTGTATTTGCTGTTTATTAAAGTTCTTATTTTAAAAAGGTATAATTTATTTTTTCTAGTGGAGACACTGTTCAGTCTGAAGCCAAAAGTAAAGATGGCCAACCATTGCTTCTCCTCACAGCTTCAACTCTCAGAGTTCGCAGTTTCGACCAGCTGTCCAGTGTGCTACAAATTGCTATGGAAAAAAAGTTAAAGGAAGCACAGGCATGCCTTGAAGGTTTCGTTTCTTCTTTTTTTTTTTTATATTTCCTCTCTCTTAAAAAGTATATCTTCTCCTTCAAATCATGTTTATGAAATGTGAAGAAAGGCAGGCATGCCTTCATTTTAAGTATATGAGAAGGTGTTAATTCATGAAGGTGGCTAAAGTTGCTAATCCAGAACTTCATGATGTTTCTATTTCTTCCTTTATTTTTACAGAAATCAATAACAGAGAAATCTAGAATAAAGTTAAAATAAAACTGTTGAATCTCATACAAAATCATGTATTTTGAGTAATACCCCAGCTATTGCAACAGGCAGTTGGTATAAATTTCTGAAAAAGAATGTCTTATTGGAGGCTAATAGAAGTTTTTCCTGCGTTTGTAGCTTAATCCTCTTTTTAAAAGTTACACCCTTTAAAAATAGCCAAAGAAAAACTTACATGCTTAAGACATTCTTACCTGCACAAGGTTCGCAGTGGGCACTTTCAGGTCCTTCTCACAATAGTTTTTAAAATATAGGTACAAGTACTTTTACTGTGTCATATTCAAGTCCTAGATTTCCAAACTGACAAGAAGACCCTTGATAAACTGGATATCCTCCTTTCACTGGAGGTAGAAGAGAGCAATAATATTCTCTGCTAATATTAGTAGAAATTGCATCTGCAGTACTAAAATTTAAATGCTCATACTGGGTCAGACTTTGGATCCATCTAACCCAGAGTCCAGTCACGGACAGTGATCAACCATGAATAATAGGGAAGAATAATACGGACAGGGTGTCACACAGACGTGTTCACAGATGTGTGGGACTTCATTTGTAGGAGCAAAGAAAAATGTTTTGTAAAACACATCGACACGCGGTTATGTCACTGATTACCAAAAAGAACAGCTGGCATAGCTGAGAAAGTCATGGGGCCGTTGGGAATGCTGCTAGAAAACTTTAGAGATGTTCTTTAACAATAAATCATATTTCCAAAATGATCCATTTTCAGTGAGTTAAACCCATTGATTTCCTGTTTTGGTGATCAGCCAGGCGTATTCTCTGGAAGGGGGACTGTTGATGAAGGGGAGTGTTTAATATTCACCTTTTGGTTCAATGCATCTTAATTTTTGTTGTGAAAAGCAGTTATGTTTGTTATGAAAAATTTCTTTTTGTTCTCAATGTTTTCATACTTCCCAAAGTGTATTTCATATTGCAAGAGGCATATGAGAGAATACATCATATTGTAAGGTTTGACAGATAACTATGCACATTATTAAAGTTCTTATTGTAAATTAATAGCACAAAAATTATTCTGCATTTGCAATTAAAAATGTTTGTCTTACCTAATCATTTTTAACACAGTATCACATTGTATGATGCTGTTTCATATTTACAGCTAACAGAGATCCTATAGTGAAAATTCTTGGCCCTGAATATGGGACCGTTGAAGGAGAAGACATGTCCGTGTTGCGTTTACTTGGCAAAGTGAAAGAAGATGATGACCCTGAAACAGAGATGAAAATGAAAATCAGTCATCTTCTTCAGCAGCTGGATTTGCAACTGCTTAATAGTTCTTTGAAACACATTTCACAGTAAGTGCGTTTCAGATGGAAGCTAAGCATGTCAGCCAGTGCATGTTTTTGTTTTATTGTTAAATCAGATTGGTTTCAACCCACAGCATGTGCTTTTGGGGCGACATAAAGAAATTTATTGAAATAACTGTTCACTAAGTTATTGAAAAAACGCTTTTTTCTCTAGGTGTGGGTGTGTAAGTGCGTGCCTGCGAGTGTTTTTTTTTTTTTATGGCATGTGTTTTGGTAGCAAATTGAAGTCATTTGTATAAACAACAAAGTTACAGCTAAATATTTTCAAGGAAATGTTTATTTCTTCATGGAAGCATATTAAGTATTAAATTGAGTCTGTTTTGTAGTTATAAGTACTTCATATAACCTATGGAACTAAAATTTCACTAAACCAAAGATAAAATTGAGAACAACAATAGAAGATGACCATTTCCCGACTTTTGTTGCTACTATTAAGACTCAACATATAAGGAAAAAAAATCATATAATATTCTCTTTTCATTTCTCTGAGCACATCCTTTTGATGAATATATCTTAGACCATTTTCTGTTGATTGCAGAGATGTAAGACTAAATCCAGCTGCTGTAAATAATGAAGTGAATCTTCTCAAGAATTTCTCTGGGAAAGGAGAAGATACTGTGCTGGAATCACTGGAATATACATCAGGTCCAGATCTGATCATATCTCACATTTATATATATCCTTATTAAAGTAATTGACTTCTGTGTGAAACCTGCTAAATTAATTTCAGTAATGAATTTAAAATGTTTATTTCTCCTTTAAAGTTATAGAGTAAAATAAAATATTTCTGGATATGGAATGCTGCTCTTCAGCCTTTAGTTAGGGAAGTAATCTCCAATCGTATGAATTTCTTCAGTGGAAGCAGAGGAAGCAAACTGAGTCCCTGATCCTGAAAACTGCTAAGCGCAGTTTCAGCTCCTAGTTGGATCAGGCCACGGGTCACAGAGCTTTACGTGATTAACTCCTAACTGAGTAGGAAATCTTAAGAGTATGATACTGTTTTCTGAGTTTTGTTTGTGTACATGTTACATTGATCATCAAGCATAACTATTGAAAATGTTTTAAAACTGGATGAAAACTTTCATGCTAATTGCTTACAGATTACACGTTCTCTAATGGATGCCGAGCTCCTCCCTGGAGACAAGTGCATGGAGAAATTTGTTATTTAGTCGTCAAACCGCATGACACTGATCCTTTGTATATCACTTGCAGCACAGCAGGAGTGTTTTTAAATGGAGTAAGTAATAATAGAGGATTCCGTGGAGTAATGCATATTTTTATGTGCTAAAATCAAAAATCCATCAGATTTAGGGTTGCAGTGTTGAAGGCTGTAAGACCCGCAGAGTTAGTTTATTGGTACAGAAGGAGAAGACTCAGTAATAAATGTATGCTAGTTTTCCCATATGGTTTGAGTACTTTTTCTGTCATTTTTATGCTAGGTGTGTATTCTGCACTTTTTGCCAGCTGTGCTTGGTTAGTTGTTAAACTGTTAGTGCCCTATCACAGTATTCCTATTTAAAGCTACTGTGGGACTAGATGCCTTTCTAGTGCCTAGTTCCTCTGTATCTGAGGTGTAATATTGTGTTTGGCTAATATAGCTTGCTTTTGTCTTCTTATAAATCGTAAGCAGTTCTTTCTCCTTTCAGTGGAAGCTTTTTCAAAAGTATTTATCTCTTTTCTTCTACTTTTCATTTTGCTTACCTCTTTCTTACAAACAGGTTTTATTTAGGAATATTAATTCCTTATGTCTGTGAAGTAGTGACCAGAGCTCTTACATTCATTTTTGAAGAGAGAGATTCGTCAGGTGTAACTACCCAAATTGATTTCCTAAGAGTTAAAAAACACAGGGAAATTTTGATTTAGCACATTTTTATTGTGTGGAGCTCATAAAGCTTAGGCTGATCAGGTCACATTATTTTCTGATCCTTTTAGATCCTTCCTGTGCCATACTGCACAGGAAGCTTGTATTTACTTGGTTGTTTGCCATAAACCATAAATTCTTTTCAGTGGAACTACACACAGTACAATTAACAGGTAGTAATTACTGCAGAATTCTATGTAAGATCCTGATTATCTGTTGGGATCCGTGGAGATGATCCATGTATCTTTACAAAGCATTATTGAAGTCTGATGGACTGCTGAGCATGAGCCTTCTGTACGTAATTCATTACAGTATGACCTCTGTGGTCTTTTGCACAATTTTATGATGCAGATTAAATGACCTGTGTAAGGAAATACTATCAATAATTTTAAATTTATTCTTTTTTTTTTAAGGGTCAGCTGAAGGGTAAAGATGACATTGACTATGAAAGAAAAAGTGATGTGTATAAAGATATTGTCACATTTTTAAGGGACAGATCACCTAGATTTGCAGAAAATATGGCTAAACAGGTATGTATTTACTGATGCTGGGTGTATGTTCTGCTTCCTACAAACATACATTGTACATTGGTAAGAATTGCATTATATGCCTGGCTGAACACTTGTGTTCTTATTGAAGGTGAATCTGTGACTAGGTGAAGAATTTTAAAGACTGAAATGCATCTATTTTTCTTTGGCTTTGTTTGAGATTCAACTAAATATGTTCCTTCTGTAAATAGCAAATGATACACAATTTATGTATCATTCTATCATACCTTATTATGAGGTTTGATGCAACATCTGAGGTCAGTTTCTAATTTTGCATGAAAACTTTAGCGGAGCACTGGAAATGTTAAAGCACAAAAATACGATATCCTTATGGAAAATGTCAACTTTTTATGACAATATTTTTCTGTGATTAGAAACACTTAAATTTTTATCTTCATTGTTTTTAACCCAAACATAAATAATAGCCCAACTTTTTTTTTTTTAATGAGAACTGCCTGATTTAAATATGAGCACCACGAATTAAGCATCAGCTTACACACTATGCATTGCTTCACCCATTGTAAAATGCAAGTGTTTTGGCTTTTATTTAGAGCTCTGTATTAGCTAGAATCACAGAGTGCACTGCCATTTTAATTGTTTCGTCATTCCTCATAAAAACTCCTTTTCAGATTTCTATTGTGTTTATAACAGATAAATGACTTGGTGGTAAAACTCATTACAAGCTAAAACCTGTCAAAAGTTTTATTGTGGTTATTTTCATACAATTTTAATTATTACAAGAAGGAAGGCATTGACAGGGAAATTTTCTTATCCTTTAATTCTGATTATCTGGGATGTAGGGCTGATTTTTTTCTTTTTTTTTTTTTAAATATTTGACAGTTCTGAAAGAACATAGCATTTCAACTTGTAGACATAAATATGGTAGTTTATATTACAGTAATGGAATCAAATTTATAAGTTGCTCTGAAAGTGCAGTAAGTTCCAAATTGTGTTTTATTTATCCCATAGGCAAGTATTTTTTAATGTTATATCTACATATTAGTTTACATTTCATAAATGTGACAATGTATAAATGTTTTTAGACATAATTTCTGGGTTAATGTATTTTCAAAGTGATTTGGCTTCATTTGATGGTCAAGAAAGGTAAAATATGGTAAGATTTTAAGATTTTTTTACAGTTCTAATCCTAAACATTAATATGGACTAATGTTAATATCTGTAATGGGGAGAATATACCTTTCTTTACTGGTTTTCTGCGCTTATAAAGATACTGTAGCTATTCAACACATGTGTATATACTTATTAAATGTGAGTAAATAAGTAGAATTTATCCTATTTTCTTTCAGTTGTCATGTAAATAGCTTACTCAGTATTCCCTGATTGTGTAAATAAGTTAATGCTGAAGAGTGTTAAATATACCATTTTAATGATTTAGGGATATCATACCATATTGCCTTGCTGAAGTACATTCTGTGTTTAGTTTAGTTCATTCTGTGTTCTAAAACTAGAATATAAACTAGTTAATACTGTTGAGCTGCAGAACATTTGTATTTGAGGGAACATCTGCTCTGCTCTAGAACTCTGAAAAGCAGACAAAAGCTGTATTTCCAAGGTTGCCTTCATGAAATAAATTGTGACTGGAAATAGTCTTGATTTATTTTCTGAGGAGAGGAGAACTTCACAAAGCTCATTATGTGCACATACATTGCAAACCCAATTAACTTTTATATCATCTTCTTGGCCTTGGTTAAGCTAACATTTAGAATTGCTGTAGGAAGCATACTTTTTAACATGTGCTTAGCTGGTCAAGCTACAGCATCAATTTCCCTGTGATTTGTCTAGTTTATCATGTGTTAAATCGTCCTGTCTAGAGTACCTTTTCAGAAGGAAAGAATTAGCATGAGTTACTTTATGATTAGGCAGTTGGGTCAGCAAGCCTGGGACAGCTGATTGACATCATGACCTAGTCGAAAACAGAACATACTGTGACAGTCTCCTTAAAACTGCCTTGAATCAGATATGTAATGTCTTCACCTATCTGGTAGTGACAGCTGCAGTAATAATAATAAGTAATGATCGTATGCTGTCTTTCCTGTAAAACTTGAATATGTTCCAAGGAAGAATGAGAGTTGACAAGAGTCCTTTCTCTTCTGGATATTTCTGATCAGCCATGGTACTAGACATAGACAGCTGAAGGATTCATAGGTGCTACTCATGTCCAGTCTTGTATGTGACTTGTTCAACAGTGTTTTGCGCTGAGAGACAGAAGATGAAAAAACTGAAATGGAATGTGTTTATATTAATTCTAAACTATAGCAAATTAAATTACTTGGAACTGAAGTCTAGCAGTTTGTCATAGTCTATTTTCAGTTTTATGTTCATTATATTTTGGTGGGAATTTTTAATAAATCCTTTATGCAGGGAAATATTTTTAAATGAAAATGATCCATTGGAAGCAGAATGACTGACCTTGCAATTCTGTATCTTAAAACTCTTTTGGAATTAAGGGGTATAATAGTGCTTGTGTCACAAATTATTTAACGTATTAGAAATGGAATAACACCCAATATTCAAGTATGTTTAGGAAGTTCCAAATTTAACTTGTTAATTTATTTAAAAAACTTTCATTTGCACACGGTAACAGCTACTTTCCAGATTAATGTTTCGTTCTTTTAAAAGCAATCTGATTTTATCCTTATAATCTAATTCTACATTTAATACATACATTTTTTTAAGCACAGTATCCTGGAACTGTGCTTATAAGTTATTGTTTTAATATGCATTATTCGTATGACAATATGACTGACAAACCATGTCTCCTTTTATTAGGAATATGATTTTTTCAAAGAACCGACATATGAGAGGAATTATCAGCGTATGGAAGTAGTTGATGCTAAGGTCTCTGGCCAATCCCAGAACCTTTATGATTTTACAGAAAAGAATGTATGTGAGAAAGTGAAAAGTACTGCAGCAAGGAGGATATCCATTGACAAGAAGAAATTAGAATCATCTATGAAGGGGAAGAATACCAGGCTTTCTGCTTCCCACAGATAAGTATTTATAATTGATTTTTCCTTTAGATGTCTCTAAACTGTGCTAATGATTGGACTGCATGTTACAGATTTACATGATTATGTTCAGTTAGAAGGAACAACACAAAATTTACTACATGTTAATTTCTAAGAAGAGATTAAGGACTAGCAAAGAGATTTCTCGGTTTTCTCTGTCATGCAACAACTTTGATGATATTATGTCATTTCCACAGGAGGGCAGGGAAATATCTTGCAACCATCTGCAGTCCAGTTCTCCAGAACTGTGATATTATCATTATTTTGGTGTAAAATGCCATTTAAAGCAAGACAGAGCAGACAATCTAATCTAAAGCACACTTTCTGGGGGAGGCAAAAGAAATCCAGGATGGAAAATCAGGTTGACTTTTACTTATACTACCAATTTTTAATGATTATATGAGGCACTTATAGTTCAGTTTAGCAACAGTCTTCACTAATGAAGTTATCTCAAAGTTTGGACACCCAAAACCAGAGTATACATATATTGACTATTGTTGGATTTGTCTTCTGAAATCAGAACTCTGTTCTGATTTCGTGTTTTCCCAGTTCGTTGTTCATGGAGGAAGAAGAATATCTGAAGGAAAGGTTTTGATTACCATCCTACAAGAAAAAGTATTTTCTCAAGTCTGCTAACTTGACATGTTGCAAGAAACATTTTTAGAGATTTTTGATGTGACCTACTGTCACCAGTTTAAAAAATGTGGTTTTCCAGAGACAAGAGCTTATATTTATCCACAGTCACCGTTAGTGTTTAGAAGGCTCTGGAGCCGTCCACATAAGAAGGGTATCGACCGGTTGGAACAACTCCAGAGGAGGCCACGAAGATGGTCAGAGGGCTGGAGCACCTCTGATATAAAGAAAAGCTGAGAGAGTTGGGCTTGTTCAGCCTGGAGAAGAGAAGGCTCCGGGGAGACCTTCCAGTACCTGAAGGGGCCTACATGGAAACTGGGGGGGGACTTTTTACAAGGGTCTGTAGTGACAGGACAAGGGGTAACAGGTTTAAATTGAAAGTGGGGAGGTTTAGATTAGACATCAGGAAGAAGTTCTTCACGGAGAGGGTGGTGAGGCACTGGAACAGGTTGCCCAAAGAAGTGGTGGATGCCCCATCCCTGGAAGTGCCCAAGGACAGGCTGGATGAGGCTTTGAGCAACCTGGTCTAGTGGAAGGTGTCCCTGCCCACAGCAGGGGGGTTGGAACTAGATGATCTTTAAGGTCCCTTCCATCCCAAACCATTCTATGACTCTATGTAATGAAATTAGCTGTAACCATGACTAGTATTCTCTTTTATTGTTGTGACTGTGATAGTATGAGCAGCCCAGACTCAAAAGGACATTTTGTTTCCACAATGTTGTAAATCAGGGACAAAAAAGCAGCAGTCTTCTTTGAATATGAGGAAAGCAAGATGTATTGTATCCAACCCTATTAAAGCTATGGAACAACTCAGTGTGTAGAACTAGGCAGTCCAGAACTGGAAAAACGATGACTGGGAGACAATAAGACACATAGAAAAAAATCATGACTGGAGATGGTAAATAGGGAACAGATAGTCACTCTCTGCTCTAATACAAAAAGAAAGGGCATCAAATGAAAATGAGCCAGTTCAGAACAAAGAGAGAGACTTCTTCATACAACACATGGCTGAGCTCTAAAATTCTTTCCCACAGGATAGCAGAGGCCATTTGTTTATATAAGTTCAAAAAGTAACCAGAGACATTGATGGAAGAATTTTTTTTCTAATATTCCACTGTTTTAATAAAGCAAAATCAGTCACTTAAGACACAGCATACTTTTCGTTTAATGGAGTTTATTATATACGTTCATAAGCTCATATGTACTGACATAATGCGTCCAACTGTAGCTTTTTGGTTGTATGTATATAATTTTTTTTTTTTTTTACTAAACCCAAATATTTTAGTGACAGTGCTACAAAAAAAGATACAGAACAAGAAGGGAGCAGCAGTACTGTCTCTCTGAAAATCAAAAAGAAATCCAGTGGCATTTCTTCTGAATCTGTTAAAATACAACGAGCTTCAAAATGGTATGAGTTACTAATTTTCTTCCTTCCATTTTTTGATTTTTATTTTATGTATCTACATTAATTATCACCATACTTAGTATTTGGCAATGTCAGTTATATTTTTCTAATATTTTCTAATATTTCTGTTCTTAGGCAGTGTTGTCATACTTGTTTAAAATGTGATTGTTCCTATTAGTTTATTGCTGTTTAAAATGGGCAATGCTGTTTGTTTATTTTTAGTAAAACATCAGGCAGGTTTGAAGATGTTAGTGAAAGTTCCTCAGAGACTGAGGAAGATGAAGAACACCCCTTACGTCATCAGGAAGGAAACACTGATTTGCCATCAGAATACTGGGGAATTCAGAAACTTGCAAAATATTTAAAGGTAAATAAGAAGCTTGATTAATTTTATTTAAAAAAAAGCTACTCTTTACCTTCCACATTTGAGGACACCAGATCCTCATCCTTTCTAACTTCTGTATATTTTAGAATAGCCTTGCTATGTAGAATGTTCAAATCCTGAAACAGTAGACTTTCCTATCACACTCCCGTTTCTCCTGCATTTTTTAATCTGCTATTTTTGGCTTATATAGACCCTTAGATTAAACCATCTGGTCAGTGTTATTTAAAACTTAAGATGGTATAATTTCTTTATTAATTATTGGGTTTCTGGTTTGCTTTTAGGGTGAAACTTTCCAAGATATTTCTTTATGTGGATAGTAACTTTCAAGAGTTTTTATTAAAACTGAATACTTGCCTAAAGTCTTTCATCAACTATGATTAATGCATGACTGAAGTAATTTTAACGTGGCCTTGTGTCTGGATAGATGCTGTTAGTGGACAAGAAAATGTATGATAAACAGGCATCCTCTAACACAAAAAAAGCGCCCCATTTTTTACAGAGACTTGTTGAAAATATTTTGGAACTTACAAATATAGATGTTTAGTATTCTGTGTGTGCCTGAAACATGTGAAAAACCCAACAACCCTCTACTATTCTGGAAAACTCTAAAACTAATTATGTTTTTCCCCCAGGAGAAATTCCTTTACAAGTTTGTACTGGAATTTATGTACTGTAAGTTACTAATAAAAGCGCTGGTTTATTTGTTTTTTTGGGTACAGCTAGAGAGTATACACATCAGACTGATAGAATGATGGCGCTGGCATTTGGTACAGCAGAAATACTTGTGAAGAATAAGCAAAGCTTTGGCTCCTTCCAGTTATTTAACCATTGTAGAAGAGTAACTTAGTGTTTTAAGACATTTTCAGTACACTCATGCTGCTTGTTCTCAGTTCGTGTATGTGGGGCATGTGGTGGTGGTTGTAGCCAGAAGGACACAGAAAAGCGCGGGTAGTGCAAGTCTCTACAGTTCTCTTTGCCTTATATTTTCTAGGTTGGGCCAATATATTATTGTAATTTTGGCTATGATAAAATAATCCTTTGCAAGTGTAATCTGGTGTAACATTCAGCTTGTAACTTGCTCAGCTGTCTGCTAATGCAAATATATATACATTTTGCATAATACAGTTGTTTCTATCTGCATATAACTACAGTTCAAGGTGTTGTTTTTAAATCTTTCAATCTACTAATAGCTTGCTTCTCTCTTATGGACCACCTCATTGTACTTTTCTGAGACCTCAGGGAAATAACCATACCACTTTTTAGTAAAGACCCAAGGTCCTCCTGGAGAGGATACTTGAAATTAATTACTGTTGACGAACTCCCAGAAATCTTTTTATTGGCCCATCTATGGAACACCCTCTTTACTTCTCTCCTGCTTACATAATTCTCAACTGCCTTTCTTCTCTAGATCCTTCATGCAGCCATGTTTAGATCTTAGTATTGGACTTGATTGGACACTGAAACATATCTACACTTGTATGAAACCATTCTGAATGAAAAGCGAGGATGGCAAATATTAAAATATATTTTTCATGCTCCTCTGTTTTAGAAATTAGTATATTTTGTTCCAGCTGTCAACAAGCAAAATTACTTAATGGCTTAGAACTAGAAAAAGAAAGGGGAGCGTTTTTGATCAAATTGTGAGTACATGTTAAGGAGTAACATTTTCTTCACAAAATTCCATCATGTGAAGAAGTTTTGTTATGAAAATTCAAATGTATAGTTGTGTATGTATTCATGCATACACTAGACTTCCAATAGTTCTTTTAATTAGATAAAAATTAAACAGAGTACTTGAAGATATGCTTAAAATAGTTCTCTGTTGATTCTTAGCTACGTAAGGCAAGAAATCCCTAGCGGCAGATAAAGCTGAAAAGAGATGCCTCGGTCCCATACCACAGACAGTGGTTGGAACTTTTATTGATGGAGTGCTACTTTAGCTTGCACATGGAATTCATTTTAATTCAAGTATAAATACTGCACTTCTGGCCAGACTTAGGAGATTTTTTGGCATTCTTGTTGTTCATGTAGGCAAGTGTTCATGACACATTCAAAATAAGAGAAAAATAAATTTATGACTGCAATATTTAAGTATCTACAAGCGTATTTATGTAGAAGCACAAATTTCAGAGGGTTTGTGTGTCTTCAGAGCTTGTATACATTGTTTGCACAAGTTAAAAATTTAAGAAAATGCCTTAAATAATAGATGTCTGAGATACCAAGTTAAAAAATGGAATAATTGGTAGGTGCAGCCATTTTTTGAATGTCTGCTAAAGTAAACATGAGTCACAGTTCAGCAAGACTCTATAAAAGATCAATTTGCAAACACAAAACTTCCATAAAACCTGAAAGATACCTGGGTTTTATACCAATGTTAGATTGTCATTAAAACTTAAAAAAGTGGTTGCTTCCTGTGTAAAGCAAACTTGACAGATCCTGTGAATTGTGCCTGTAGACTATGTATTTGTATACCTCTTCATGGAGAGAAAATTCTAGTGTAGGGGAAATTCCCTTCTGACTTTTTGCCCTTCTCCATTCCCCCTCCACTCTGTGAAAGAGCACCCATGTTGGAATTGCTCCACTGGGAAGCAGCTGACTCTCTGGTCTGGCTCCTTGTCCTACCTTCAAGCTTCTCAGGGCTGTGAAACACAAGATGTAGCATGTGTGCTCTTGCCATGTCTCCCCATCGGCTTAAGAACGGGCAGTGACAGCAGATGAGTGAGCTTGGTGATGGCATTGTGTTAGGCATCTTTTGGGGCTAGAGTAGACAAAATTGGAATGAAGCTCTCTGTTGATTCACTCAGGGAAACCTACTTCAGATTTCACATGATTTATTAAAGTAGTGCTTGAGAAGTATTAGGTTTCTAGGGGAAGGACTACATTTTACCTGTGAAAAATTTTAGGAATAGGGTGAGGTGGGTCACATTTTACAATGGTGTTTTTACTAGAAATGCAGAATCTTTGCACAGACCTGGGGCTGTTCACTAAAAAAAAAAATCAGAAGAGAAGAGAGTGTGCTAGGAGTGCACAGTGCTTTGTGCTGCCTGCTGTTGAACACTGATTATGGCCAGTTTTTTGATAAAATTGAGATGTTGAGAGGCGAGTTGGGGCTGGTGACTGTGCCAGGAATAACTCCAGTCTCCAGAGTAAGTCTTTAATCCCTTAAACCCTTGTGCTATTGCGTTTTGGTTCCCTGTAAGGGTGTGATTTATATGTACACCTATGCCAGGGTGAGCTCTGGACAGAGTTCTGCAGGACCATGTCAGTTACAGAATTCTTCCTTCAGTATCGTACCTGGAAAGCCATTGTCCTTTTGGCAGTATTTCAGGAGTACAGTAGTGAAACCAGTCAAGTCTCACACCTCATGTGAAATATCCACTAATTTCATATCTGCTTTGAATTACTCCAGTTCAAAAGATCCCATAGCATTGTATTTCTTTCCTACTTTGGAATCATAGGTAGACAAACCTGCTGTCTCTCCCCAGCTGTTTGCATCTTGTGCCAGGTCCGTTCTGGAGAAAGGGTATGGTGCTGCTCAGGAGCTAGGGAGGACGTGCCCCAAGTGTGGCCATGAACACCAGCTCCCAGTTGTCCGTATCGGGGGATGCCGCCTTGCAGCGGATGGCTGGGAAGGAAGGTCATCCTTCATGTGACTCTGAAATCTCATTGACTAGGCAAGAAAAAGGTTGAAAGAGCTGCGGGATACACTGGGTGTGTTCTGCTCTGCACCAACAGCTGCATTTTGGCAGGACCTTTGGAAGACTGGTGCGTTCAAGAAACATTTCTGTTGCTGGCAGCTGACCCCTTTGTACTGGGCTTACATTACGTAAAGGTGGCAAACAGACCAGAGAGGCAGGAATGTACAGGAATACTCCTTCTGGACTTTGCCTCTTGCCTTTTCTTTCTCTCCAACTCCCTCTAAAAGTCCTCACTTATTTCTAGGTAATTGGATCAAGGAAATGAAAGTCTTAAGTGATCAAAGCTATGGGTCTGAAAGTGCATGTATTGCAGCGAGTCTTGGCCGGGCAAGAACTACTGACCATCACTTCCCCTTCGCCTTTGCAGTGCGAGCAGAGCTGAGCCAGGAGGATGTAGTGCGGCTGCTGCACTGCAGGCAGAGTTTATTTCCTCCTCTCAGGAAGCTCAAATTGATCAGTTAGGGAAATGCAGCTGTGTGTTGGCTTGCAGGAAAGAATAGTGGATCTCTAGCTGCACTTTTTGTACGTGGAGGGCACTAGCATTCTTGGGAAAGAAAGGTACAGGTTAGAAATGCAGAAAGTCAAATAGACAGTGTAAAAGTACTGGAAAGCTCTGCCAGGAGCTGAGATCTAGGGTCTGAAATGAGAGGTTCATGTAGATATTATTGATAAACAGTATGGTATAGTTTGATTCTTCAGGAAAAGACAGGAAGGAACCTGGAGGTTGTAATTTAGGGTCTTAGGGCAAAGCAGGGTGCAGGAAATCCAAGTATGCATGAAAGGCAGGAATGTGGACAATGAAGGTCCAAACTATTACAGAAACAGGGAGCCTGTTTCAGTCTTAAATGGCACTAGCATGTGTGCATGGAGTTCTTTGCAGTCTGTATGCAAGGTTTGCAGTATGACATTTCTCTGCTTGGAGGAGAAGAAGGAGGCAGTCAAGGCACTGCTTGCACACTTCCCTGCTATGCAGTAATATAAAGTCAATCACAGTTCATGTCTGAGACTTGTCATATCTGAGGTCTGAGGTTTTAGGTATCTGAAAAATAGTTACCTTCCTCATAAGATTTTGCAATAAAAAACATCCAGCCTTTCAAAATAAATTATTAGTTTCTTATGCAAATGAAAATTGTTTGGCAGTCTCAACCCTCCTGTGGTTTAACAGGTGGTGTACACAGCAACTTTTTTGCATGAACCAATTACAAATTTATAGCGCTTGCAAAGACATTGATGTGGCTTGTAGGTTTTTCTCAGAATTTGTATGAAATAGAGGACAGATGCAATATTTTTTAACTGCATAATGGAAACACATAGCTTTCTTAAGTTATAATGGTATTGGAGATGTTCCATGTTATTACAATTACACTAGTACTGTAAAAATTTAAACCAGCTTCATAAACTGTGAATGGATTAAGAAATTGATTGTATTTTGGGATTAGCATTAAAGTTATTCTGTTTTATTCTAAAATGCGGAACCTCAGAAGTGACATGAACATATTAGCCTAAGGAATAAAATGTGTCTTCTAATACTAATTAATTTAAAGTGAAACTACACAAAAAGTAGTTTTACATTTTGTAAGACAAGTAAAAAAACAGTATTAGTGTTACAGTATGCCCATTCAAGTACTAACTGTTTGTTTACTTACTTTACTCATTGTGATACTGCTCAAAAGTTTTAATGATAGTCATACAAAAAGTCTAAAATCTCTGGTATTTATGGATATCCCTGAACAGCAAACTTCACAGAGAATGGCAAATACAAATTCTTAGTATATGGAGACTTATTTCTTGACTCTGCTTTGATTTTCCCAGGAAGAGTTACAAGTGGGTAGAACCTTACAATTATAATTCGATAGTTACATACTTAACATAGAAGTTACGAGTTTTGTCAGATATGTGGAATAGAGGCAACTATTGGAATCTAATAGCAGGTGCAAAAATACCTAATCTGTGTAGGAAATATTATTTATATTATTTTTCTACAATCTGTGGATAAGTTAACTGTTTTTTCTTATAATATCACATTAGCAAGACTTGCATAATATTATATTTTAGCTATTCAATTCAAAATAAGCACATGTAAGTGCATATAAAATATTTTCATATATATAGTAATGATGCCACTGTGTTTTCAGCACTGAACAGCTTTGCAGTTAATCTAGCTAACCTTATTAGTAGAGTGTCTAACAATAAATCTTTTCTCTTCCCTTATGAAAGTATATGGTGGGGTAATATGAGGGAGTTTATTCAACCGAACTGAAAGATCAAGATGAAAAAGAAAATTTGCTATAGTTTGGCAAAGTGGTAGACTGTTATTTTTCAGAAAATACCAGATGTGTGAGATATAATATGTGCTACCCATTAGTATTTCTAGGCACATGTTTGGCTAACCTCTCAGCCTTGGCAAGTAATCTCTTCATATCACTCTCTTCTCCACTGTTCATGAACATGTCTTGTTCCCATCTTCCAGTATTAGCCAAGATTTTAAAAAAATTTCAATAAGGCATTTGATTTCTGGAGGAAAAAAAAAGGATAAAAATATTTAAAAAATGCATTTTTTTAGTTATGTATTTTTTTAACAACCTAGCCAGTGCTAATCATGAAAAAGAAATCTTTTTATGATAAATTTACTGGGCAAAAAATATTGGCAAATGGTGAACTCTCAAATTATTATTATAATTGGGAACTCTGAAACACTTGCATAGCTCTCTCCTCAAAATACTGTACAAACAGTTATTCCTCATCACAAAAGACATATAAAATTCGTAACTGCCAGTTGATTTTTTGGCCATTAACACCAACTCTCATGAATTTCTGTGTGCTGGAGGTTTAATTAATGTTCTGAAGGTCACCCATTCCTAAGAGTGTAATAGCTGATTAGATGAAAGACAAGATAGAAATAAATAAATATATTTTTTTAAGAAGGGCAAAAAAGTAGTACTCATCAAAAACTAGAAAGAAGAGATAGTATGTCAAAAATTAAGGGTTGAGGAAAAGAATGTAAAATAACTGATGTTTGGTTGTCTTTCTGCAGGATTATATTCTATCGTAAAAGCAGGCAATTAAATTAATGAGCTACTGTTTTGACACTGTAACTACTATACCTCTAAAACAATTGTCAATTGCCACAGCTGTCTCAATCTGATTTACAACTTTCTAATCATAAAGTAGATAATCAAGTTCTTGGCTTTCCTAAAGAAGTAGAACATGATTGTGTCTGAAATCTACCAAGAGTTCTAAGAAGGGAGAACATCATTCTTCATTGCTTTAAGTGTTCCACATTGGCTCAATGGAATCACAGCTGTTTCAGAAGTGTGCCTGTGCTACAGCCGTATCTTCATCTATGTTTGTTTTCCTATGCTCTCACTAAGCTCAGTTTTAAAGTTTGTTTTATTTCTCCGAGAACATTTTTCTCTTAGTTTTTCATAAACTATTGGTATCATTTTGTTTTTCTTGCAAAATCTTCTTTGGCTGGTTTCAAATCACACTCTCTTTTCTGCCTGCTGAGCTTATGAAACTTCAGTCGTGCGCTAGCTCTTCAGCAGTCTATATAGGCACAGGTTTTCCTAGTTCAACCTCATCAAATTTCCTCCACAGATTCACTTCCAGTGGTTTTGCAAACAAGTTGGATCCATAAAAATAAAATAGCTGTAATAACATTAAGGCTTTTATTCTCTTTGTGAGCCAAGTGCTAGGCAAAACCAAAATTGCTTAGGCAGGTCTGACATTGTCACATAGGGTCAGGAGCGTATTAGGGGCAGCATTTGTCACATCTCCCAAGTCTGCAGTTGGGATTTACAAGTATCAATGTTAAATTAAAAAAAAAACCACCACAACAATAGTGCTGTTTGTGTAGGTTTTGGTTTTTTTTTTTTTTAATCCTAGTCCCTTTTCTCTTTCTCATTCAATCCTCACTTCCTTCTAATTTCTGCATGTTCTTTTAAAAAATAGATGTTTTGTTTTCCTCAGATGAAGTAGCGAAAGGCGGGGAGGGGACTGTATCCATATGCTAGTGCCAAGATATAGAAGGCAATACCTAGATTGGGATTCATCTCACCTAGCTCTAAATGTAAACAGAGTAGGTGTTTGTAGCTAAGCTGAGCATTCGAGGCTACCTTTATGATCACTGGAAAATACAGTCACTTTTAGGATGTGATTCATCTGATATTTTAAGCATCTAATTCAGAGTGAGATGGATCACGTTTTCAACTTCACTGTTGACTTGATTTCAATTAACAGGAACGTAGGCTGGCTATAGATGACTAGATCTTAATTATCAGGAATGTAGGATGTCTGTAGATGAGTAGTGAATTTAGACAGATGATTCCCATCCCCACAGCCTTGTGCATTTGAAATCATTAGTCAGTGTAATGTGAAATAGTGTTTTCAGAGCCTATTCTTATTCCAGATTCTTTATGTATTTGGAAATAGGAGTTTACATGCTTTCTGGCCTTTTTTTACTTAAAATACTTTGTAAAGATCAGCCTTTTTGGTAACAGTCTTAGAAACTAATTGGTAGTCTTTAGTTAATGGGAGAATTAATTGATGGGCATCTGCTAGTTACCTGTGCTCTAACTTTGGCCTAGCCAGCTTGGTGACTGTGCTTGAGCTCTGTTTACATAGACAATAGGCACGTGATCAGCATCCAATAGGTTTGGCTTGCTTCCAGTGCTCCAAAAGGATTTCAGTAGACCAGTCCTACTTGCTTTGCACAGCTCTTCACCTTCTTATCACTACATACAGCGCTGCCTTTGGAGCTCTTCAGAGGGTGGGCTGCAAAGTGTCGTCGCACTTTTAGGTGGTTCTTCGGACGCCATGTTGGTCAACAAAGAGAGAGGCTATCTGGATTCTGGAGGAAAGCAGGAATAAATAAATATCTGGAAGGAATTTGTAAGAATTGGCTGTCCAAAAAAACCAGCAACATGTGGTGATTTTGTGACATCTGACTGAGACTGATGTTGTCTGAGCAATCTGAAAAACAAGGTAAAAATTCCAGTAATTTTTACACAGATCCAAAGGACCTGATCTGCCTTTTGGTCACAAAAACATACATATGTCCTTTCTTTGAGGAATCATATGAACTTAAGTTTCTTACTTACTGTTCTATGAGAAACAGCATTTTTGTTCTCTTTACCCAAGAATCACTTTTAAATTTATGTCTTGGCCTTCTGAGTTGTTTTGGTCTCTATTAGCCCAACTAACTATTCTGACCTATCTGTACTGGCACATAGTATATCTGAAAACTTGTTTGCTTGATTTTCTTGCAAATCAGTTTAACCATATTTAGCAAATTTACTGAAAGGACTTTTTTTTTTGTTCCACTGGTATCTTTTAGCTATTTGATATCTTTTGGGAGGGAGATTGCCTAGGCAAAGGGCATCTTTATGGGATGGCACAGAACTGGGAGAGAAGCATAGCTCAAGAACACCATGAGCCCTAAATGATCACTGGCAAAGGGACATTTTGAAGACCATTGAAGGATTACTGTAGGGTAGGTTTGTCTCAAGGGCTTGTGATTCATGTAGCATCACATGACTTCAGCCAGAGACTGAAGGCGGAAAAGGAGGAAAGAAAGCAGATGAAGGCTAATATGAGGTAGAAGCCTATATAAAGAAATGTTTGTAGGTGACTGGGCTCAAATATTTAAATTTAAGAACATAGCCCACTTGCAACAGGACAGTATAGGACTGCAGCAGTTTTAGATTGAGCAGTTAGTCATGATTCCCTTAAACTTTATAAAAGGTCACTTTGCTGCTCTTTTATAGGTTTTCAGGTCTGCAGCCAGCCTTGTTCAGGGGACAGAGTATCCAGATGTATAAAATCAGTCATCTCAGGATGATATGTCTGAACATAACTCTCTGGTCAGCGTGAATCACTGAAGGTGTTGTAATGTTTATATAGGCACTATAGACTATATAGTGCTATAGACATGGCACTGACGTCCTCTGTGCCTGAAGAAGACACAAAGGCTGAAGGAATTGTGTGTGGTGCACATACTCACTGTACCCTACCCTAGTGTCCATGATGATGCTCCAGGTTCTGGATTGTTAAAGAGACTAGTCTTTTTATGTACTTAGTTACTATCCCTTTAGAGCAGGAAACAAGATGGAATATGAATATGTTCTTTAACCTCACAACTGAAGATGTTTTGTGAAGCTGTGAGTGCTATTGGCCATGTTTCTGATGTTCATCAGGCAAGCTGAATATATGTATGATGATGTTGCACACTGCTATTACAGGTACTGTGGCAATGGAGTTCTCACCCCAAAACTACTCGTTACTTGATGGTAGAAGCTAGCATGACCATTTCTAGAGGGAGTTGTCTGACCTTTTGGCCACAGGCGTAGGCATGCAGAAAGCTCTGCACTGCAATACCAGACAGCATGGAATGGAACAACTCTCCCACTGTTTGTGACTTACCAAGTGTGTAAGTATCTGTTCTCTAGGGCAATCTCTTCTGAAAGCAAGACAAGGTCAGGACAGTAACCGAAATTCAGTATGTCAAGATCCAAACAAATGAGTGAGCAATCTTCCTTCATTTGGGGCTGAAGAAACATGTGGCCTGTCACTTTCAAAGACATGGTCCTACCAACAAGGATGCTGAGGTAAATCATCTCAGGGATTCCCTCTCTGTTGGTGATAGTGGCAGCTGATGGCAGTGTACCGCTGAAGACCTAAAATGGTACCAAGGAAAGTGGCATTTGTTACAAAGAATGGTGGCAGATTATGGGTTTTGCATTAAATAAAGCAATATGCATATGCTAAAAGAGCCTGTCATGGTGGGCAGAGGAAGACTAGGGTGGTTGCTGAAGCTGAGTTTGTTCATGCTGGAGTGTCACTGGGAGACTATGGTGTGTGTTGGAGACAGTCAAAGACTTACTCTGTAAATACAGCCACTGTGCCAGACGAGCTGAAGTCTGAACTCCAGTATGGCTACCAGAGGTGCTACAGGTGGCCTCTGGTAATTAAAACCTCAGCCAGAGCTCAAATTCAGAATGACCTCAGTGCTCATTCATTCACTTGAATGGCGACATTTTGCCATAGGAACAGTAGTTTCTGATGGTTCGATGTGATTAAATCACAGATGAACGTCTGTTGCAGTGATCTGGTATAGAAATCACAATAGGATTGGGGGGGTTTTGTCCACATTACAATCTTTTCATTTTTCTCCCCAAATTTATCTAGGCTTGAAAAGAATGTGGTCCATTGTGTTTACAAAATTCTCCAGATACAACTGGGGAACAAATATACTCCTAAACTGAAAACTTCACAAATGAAAAGAACTTGCACTGTTAAGTTATTATATATTACCTTGGCCAGGTTTTCTGTGGTTTTGGGGTCAGCATTTCCCTTCTCTCCAAGTTTGAGGTTTGAGAAGTTACTGGGAAAAACATTCTACTATTCCTAGTCCAATGAGGTAAAAGTTCATATGTTTGTGCATGAACTACATTGACTCTTACCTCTTCTAGAGTAGAATCCTGTTACTGGGAAACAGAAAAGCAAAGTGTGCTTGTTTTAGTTGGGATAGAGTTAATTTTCTTCACAGTAGCTAGAATGAGGTTCTGTTTCAGATTTGTGCTTAGAATACTGGTAACACCCATGTTTTTAGTTGTTGCTAAGGAATGTTTATATCAAGTCATAGACTTCTTCAGTTTCTGATACTGTACCTAGGGACGCAGCCTAGACAGCTGACCCAAACTGACCAAAGGGACATTTTGTTGGCTTTTCTTGCTTGCTCTCTTGCTCGCTGGTACGCTCTCTTGCTCACTGGGGCTCATTCTGGTTCTGGTGCGATCTCTCTCTTGAGCTTGGTCTGGCTCGCGGGTTCTGGGGCTGTGGCTCTTGCTACTTCGGGACCTGTCTTGGCATTGGTTGGTGGGTGGTGAGTGGTTGTATAACTTATTTTCCATTATTTTTATTACACAGTAGTAGTAGTGGTAGTATTATTTTCATCACATAAGTGGCAATATTAGTGTTATTAGTATTAGTGTTAGTGGTATTGTATTATTAGTATCACTATTTTATTCATTTATATTCAGTTATTAAATTGTTCTTATCTCAACCCATGAGTTGCCTTGTCTTTTCCTCCAATTCTTCTCCTTTGAGGGGGGAGGTGAGCAAGCGGCTGTGTGGTACTTAGTTGCTGGCTGGGATTGAACCGTGACAGAAAGCTAACAGAACGGATGCGTGTCGTGGGAGAGTTTTCAAGAGGGAATCAGTGGTTGCCTAACAAAACCTTCTGGTTCTCTCAGAAAATAATAGACTTATTCTTTTATTTGGAAACTCATTTCTTTTCTATTTTGTAAAATACAGTAACAATTTAAACTCACTGTGTCTGGGTCATAACATGTACGTCACTTCTCCCGCTGTGAAGGGTCATGGTCAAGGCATTAATCTGCAATTAAAACCATGCAACTTCTGTGCATGTTTTTAGTCCAATGTGAGCATTTTGGATTTTGTGAGGCCTGTGATTTTCCACTGGCTTTAGTTATATTAATCTGTATGGTTTACATACTGCCAGGCTGTAGCCAAAGAACACCAGAAGATTCAGGAAATGGGGCAGGGAATTATTCCATAACTCATTATACTTGTCCATAATTCATCTCTTAACAAGTTGCAGCCTGTATGTTACATAAACTAAAACAGAAAATTGGAACTATTATTTAAACCAAAACAAAACTGAGTGTTTAGAGGTTCACTAGCATAGAAAAATTGTCTTGCTGAAGCATATTATACATATTATACTGCAATACTTAGTCTTTCATTAAGCTTTATCAAAATTTATTTAAATTTTGAAGTATTTTCCAGCAGAAAATTACAAAATAGCCTGTGATTTGAGAGAGTCAAATTCAACAGAAAATCAAAAAGTCACAGAAGTGTAAATGAAGAGTTCAGTTCTATGCTTTGCCACTTATTATGGCTTTCTTGTTTTATAAAAATGGCAACATTTTAATAATATTTTGGGCTGGGATTCCACTTAAACAATGTTTTTGTTCTAGGAGTTTTTTGATTCCATTAATTAATTTCAATTAAATAATTTCTAGTATAACAATAAAGTATTCTGTAATTTGACCTACTTTGTTTTGGATATCACATAATACTATTTTATTTGTTCAGTGTAAAAATATATTGATTTGGTATGTTTGGTCTTATTTTTTTCAAGTATATTGTAATTGCCATTCAGATTATATATACTCATAATTAAAAGGAGGGTATTATTATACACAGGAATGACAAAACTGCCCACAAACAGCAATTTTCTTTTCTGTTATTCAGTCATAGACATCCTATCACAGACCTGCACATTAAGCTATCCATTTCTTACTTTTCCATTACATCATGCCTTCTGGTTTCCTGAATTTCCATAACAACAATGGATGAATTTCTGACCTCCCACTAGCTTTCATTTCATTCGTATTTGATGCACTGCCATTTAAAAACATTATTGTACCTGGGCAACATCCTGGGCAACCAGTCTTCAAACTGCCCTGTCTTATGTTTGAAATCAAGATGATTTTAGGTGCTTTAGGAGATAATGGCTGCAAAACAAGTACAAAGCCATCTTTGACACGTTTGGGTTGGGTTTTTTTCAGTGTAAAATTCATTTAACAAACTTACAGAGAAAGAAGTAAAATGCTTAGGTATTAAGTTACTTTCCTGCAGCTAATTTTTTTTTTCCCCCACCACTGCAACTCTCTTGTGGCTCAAGAAGCCCTAGGATGACCTTAAATACTATTTTTAACAAACATTAGCACCAGCAACTAAGTCAGTAGCTATTTTCTACACTTTTCTATTGGAGGATCCACCGTAACCTGCAGTCTTTGAGCAGTGGGGTGGGGGAAGAGGCATGCTGTATTTGAATGCGTTTCTGTCAGAAAGTTTCAGAATGTACTTGAATATTCCAGGAGCTGTGTCCAGCACTCCATGAGATCCTGAGGAAGAATTTCCGAAGGTCTGACGATTTTTAAATGGAGAAAGATAGGACATTAAACAAGCAAGTGAAAAGGGGGCCTGGATGCAGCCAAAAGCTTGTGTCTTCCATCTTGCTGTGTGTTCAAAATAGGCTAACCAATGCATAGTTGTATTTAGAGAAACATCACCAAATAAGGATGTTTCTAGTATAGCGGTGACTAAACCTAGCAATGTTCAACAGTTTTGTCAGAGTTCTGGATTTGAATATGAAGTCACTCTTGAAATTCAGAAATGGCAAAGTATGTGGAATAGCAGGACAGGTTCTCAAAGGCAGGTCAGAATTGCTTGGCAGGGTGTGTCCGCTCAGATCAAATGTGCTTCATGAAGCCCAGGTGCAACATTAAGTGGACGAAACACAAAATTCAGAACTGTAGAGTCACAAAACACAAAATTCAATGCCTGTAGAGTCGAGGGGCTGTGTTCTGGAAACAGTTACTCTAAAAACTTCAGAAGTTAGCATGCAATCAACTGAACAGTTGCACTACTTCTGTGGCAAAGACAATGAATGCTCTTTCAGTAAATCGGGACCAGTGAGGAAACTTAGGGAGGTAAGGTTACCTTGTTATACAGCACTGGTAAGACTGATTTTGGAAGCAGTGAGTCTTGTTCTGGTGTCCAAATTTTCAAAAAGTACTGGAAAAAAAGTGGTGAAGTCACATAAGCTGATTATTTTAACAGTAAAGATGATTAGCCTTTAGAATTCCCATTTCCTGACATCTTTAAATCAGGACTGAATTCATGGCCCAGACAGATTCAACGTATGTGTTAGTCAAATGCTAGTTATTTTGTGATACACGAAAATAAATGATTGAAAACAATGACTTATGAAGGCAGTTAAACTAGCTGGGCTACTACTCCTTTTTACATTAAATCTTGATGCATATTTTGAAGAATGAAAAGATAATTCACCATCTTTGCATGACACCTCTGTAGCTTTCACCGTTCCTGAAATGCCCTTTTCGATTGTAGAAAGAATATAAAGGGAGGCTCCAAACCCTGCCCTGCTGTAATGGAACAATTTTATAGGGAACATCTCATGGAGATCTTTTTCTTTTCTTCCTCCCATCACAAAAGGCGAGATTGGACTCAAGACAGGAAATTTACAGTCTTATCATCATCTAAACCAGCTGCCTTTGTATACGTACATAAAAAGCTTTAACTAGATTAATCTGTGCATTATTGTATTATAAAAGTGGTCTGTTAAACACCTTAAAAATAAAAGCAAAAGGAAGACAGGCTTCCCTAGATATTCTTTGTAGTTCTGTAATTCTCAGTCATGAGCGCAGAGTATCATAATAAAGACATTATACATACATTGCACAGAAGATGTTTTACTGATAGTGTAGCAGTGATACTGTTTTATTTTCATTTAATTTGTGGGTATATATGTTACACCACTATATAGGAAGAGAGGCGCATTTAAAACTAAATCTGTGTTTAATTTCAAGCCTTAAAATTGGTTGTTGATCTGCCAGTAGAGTTTATTTTGCATCCAGCATATCAGATTTCAAATGGTGTAACAACATGATGCAGATTTTATGTCAAGTTAATGGAGAAGTAACTATTTCCATGCATGTTAAAATCTATGCTGTAAGTACTGCAAGACTTACTGTAATGATAACTTCAAGAAACGAAAAATAATTGTTGAAACCATCAGTAATATTTCTTATTTTGTAGAACTGATGCTTCAGCACATATGAAAAATATTTTATTGTGGTTTTACTTTAAAAACAGTTCAAGTGGTGTGTGCGTTTTGAAGCCAAAAAAATAAAATGAACATATATTTTATATACTGTTCTAATTTTTATTTGAGAGAAATAAAAGTTGTTTATTTTTTTAAAACCTGGTCCATATTAAATGTCATATGCCAGATATTATACATGTAAGATAAGTAAATTATTAATTACTACATTATGTATAAATGTACTTTCACCGTAGGAGAAGCATGTCTCAAAAGAAGAGACCTTGTCAGGTTAGCAACATGCTTCTTACATTTATGTAAAGTAATAAGAAGACAATTTTTCTCTTCAAACACCAGTTGCAAAAGTTTTATGATACAAAACAAAGTAAATCTCAAAATCGATGCTGTATGAAATGACCACAAACTTCATAAAAGGACAGTGGTTGGCCCTTTTGAGTTACAGAATATTCTATGTAGTTTTAGAGTCTCATCTTGTGGATTTTTTTAAAAATCATTTAGACTTTGATATGTGTGGGTAAACTGATTTCTCTAGGAAAAAGTTTGAGAAACGGTTACAATATTTTGTTCCTTAGGACATGTTTTACAAAACAGGTAAAAATATGTTTGTAAAGCTGGAGATGTTTCATTTTCTTCTGAAGCCAAGATGATTATGATCATTAAAAAAAGGTAACATGAAAAATATGTAGACATCTTCCTTTGGGACACTAAATGTTAAGATTTTTTTTATATTTAAACATTTTTCTGTTGGAAGTCCTGTGGATATCTATTGTTTCAAGAAATTTAAATAAAAGTCAGCTAGTAAGCTCCCTCCATATACATCTCATTGATCAGCAGAAGTGTTTTGTCTGATGTGTTACTGATCTGGAACTTGTATCAAGTTTTTATCTCACATTCGTTTTGGATGTATTTTCTCACTTGTGGTTCTCTAATACATTATGATATCTGTTGAAGAGCATGATAAATGTAAAGACTTTTTTTGTGTATTTACCTTACTGTTTCTGTTTACATTTAAGAGATATGCTGCAAAATGCTGTGTTTTTGTTAGAGCTACTTGTTTCATATTAGCAAACATTACTCAGTTTTTCAGTATCTGTATTTCAGTATGGTGTGCATAGTTGAGCAAAGTATTTTCCCCTGAAAAGGATTGGCTCAAAGTCCTTTACTGTTTCAAAAGTGTCATTTGAAAGAGATGAGCTTGCCAGCACAGTTCCGATCTGGATGGGAGCCAAAGCTTCACGGGAATTTAGAGGCATGTGGAAGGTGGATACTGTAGTTTGATTTACTAGGTGCTCTAAGTTTAACTTCCACATTAGCACCGGTTGGCATTGCTCATGCACTTCAGCTTCTGTTGCAACTACATGGTAGCTCAGCCCTCCTAATTTCTGTGCAGTTGGGTTCATACCTTATTGGATTAATAGTAAATCTATATTATAGGTTCAAAAGAATCCATTGTTATCATATGGTTTAACTTTCTGCATACCACAGGGTGTATTCTTTGATCTTTTTCTTGCTTTTAGTCTAGTAGCTGTGGCTGAAATAGAGCTTATCTTTTAGAAAAACATCCAATCTTGACTGAAAAATTTCCACTGCTGGAAAACTTATCATCTCTCTAAGCAATTTCTTCCAAAGGATAATTAACCACACAATGGAAAATTTGCACTTTACTCCTCATCTAAATTTTAGTACCTTTAACTTTGAATCATCAAACCTCTGTGCTAGACTATCACTAGCTCTCTGTGATCATATTCCACTTCCTCACAGATTTATTTATTCACTATGAATAAATCATATCTTAATTTCCTTTTTAATAAACTGAATAGTGCTTCTCATGTCTGTGTTAAAGCAATTATTTTTGAGGCTTACAATCATTTTTATTTTTCTTCTCTGAATCATCTCCCTATTTTCACCTCCCTTCTAGAACTGTAAAAAAGAAAATTCAGCACAGAATTTCAATAGTAGTTGCACAAGTGCCTAAAATAATACCTATGTTCCTATTCAGTACTTTAACTTACACATACCAAAATTAATCCTTTTAATCAAATGTTACATTCTAATCTCAATTTTATATTCAACATCCCAACATATGCTCTGGCTTTCAGGGTAGAACTCCTACATTGAGCTGTATCCTGTTTCCATTCTTTTTAAGTGTATGACCTTAAATTTAGATGTAAAAGAAACTGTATTGCACACATCAAAAGACAATGTATCCTAGTAACCTGACTGCAACAGGAGAGACATGATAATCAGGATGGAAGTTTTCTGTGGTTAAAGCTCATCTTTTGCACTCCGGAGGTCCTGACCTCTGATTTCCATGAATATGGGAAACTTGACTGCATAACTTAGAGTAGTGGGAAACTCTGTTCACGTTTTACCAAGGCAGAAGAAGGCCAGGATAACGAATGCCCAGGGCAAAGTAAGAAAAGGGCAGACACACAGCTTTCTAATACTCTCCAAGCCCCCACCTGTTTTTAGCTCATGAAGTTGAACACTGAATGAGATATTTTTGGTTTTATTGACCTTCAGTTAAATCTTTTAGCTTTCACAGAATCCTTTCACAGTTAGTTCCTCTGGTCTGTTGCCTCATTTGAAGAACCAACTCTGTTTATTTCTTTTTAGATGGAATCCAATTATACCTCATTATTCAAGATTATACCTGTATTAAAAGAGGCCTTGGACAGTTAATCCTTATCTATCCTGCTCAATGCCATCCCTAGCATTGTAGACTTCTGTCATATCCATTCAGGCATCCCTCTTCTAGACTGAAAAAAACCTTGGATTATCTTTGTTGCTCTTTTCTGAGACTTTTCCAGTGCTACAGTAACCTTACTGAAACTAAGGCTGCAGAACTGCATGAGGTTTTTAAGGTGAATATGAACCATGGATTTATACAGTGGTATAGTGACATTGTCCACTGTTTTTCCACATCAATCCTAATATTCCATTTGTTTTTTGATTGCAATCTACCCGAATCCCAAGTTATCATTTCTAATAGTTAGAGAGTTGAATACTATCTAATAGTGGCAATTTGTTATTGTTCACAATGTCAGGGTTTTTTGTAAAAGCTTTCTACAGAGTCTACAGTTTCAGAAAAATTCTCTAAAATGTCCTCCACAATGGAAGATTCCAGTCGGAATCTCTTTGGTTTCTTCCAGAGCAAACACCAATGCAAAGAATGCAGATCACTCCTCTGAAATGTCTGTGCCTTCACGTGTGTTATTTTGCTATCTGCAAAATCTCATACAGAACTCACAATACTCGATTGCCTAATTTACTAGTCTATTCACAGCAAGTCATATTAGTGATCTATCACCTGTGCTGTACACTCTCTTAAATCTATATGCCATTTGCAGACTTTCTCACTAGTTACATTTCTTACTATGTTTGCATTACTTAACACCATAGAGTCAAAACAATCTGACATGTTTCTTCTTTAGTAGTTGTTTTACCAGTACCAATAGAAGACCCTAAGTTTTATATTAAATGTGCCTTACACATTTGTTAATTATTTATTTTAGGGAGGTAATCCAACAGCTACTGTGATTGCTTTGTGTTCAATGAGAGATTTCAATTTGGCTCAAGAAACATGTCAGCTGGCCATCAGAGATACTGGATGTCTTGAAGTGTTAATTAATTTACTTGATACAGAAGAAATTAAATGTCAGGTAAGTAGCTGTGTTGAATAGAACAATGAATATGCCTTTTCTATTAGAATATTTTTTCAATTTTCAAAGTTATATTGTATAAAGAAAACAGATTTCATTATTTTTTCATTTCTGTATTTTCTTGATTTCAGGGATTGTTTAGGAAAATAATCAGTTTCTTTTCATTTTATGTGTATTTAAATAATGCTTGACTTCTGTTATCTTTCATTATTTAGATTGGTTCATTAAAAATCCTGAAGGAGATTAGTCAACATACACTGATCAGACATGCAATTGCAGATCTTGGGGGCTTACAGATCATGGTGAAAATACTGGACTCTCCAGATAAAGTTCTGAAATGTTTGGCAGCTGAAACAATTGCTAACATTGCTCGATTTAAACAAGCACGAAGAACAGTAAGGCAGCATGGAGGAATCAGGAGATTGGTAAGCAGATATTGAATTTTGTACCCTTGTCATATGCATATTTTTGTCAAAAAAATACTTCGTATGATGTATGTGTGATTTTTGTGGTAGTGTTTCCCATCATTAAAAAGCAGTATAATGTCAAACTTCCCTGTAGATAATTTTAAAAATGTGGTGTTTCTTTAGGTTGGGCTGCTGGAATGTGTTTCAGTGGGATCAACCAGTCTAACACCACATCAAGGAAAAGATACTGAAATAGCACGCTGTGGGGCTTTGGCACTCTGGAGCTGCAGCAAAAGCATCAGAAATAAAGAAGCAATCCGTAAAGCTGGTGGCATTCCATTATTAGCGAGATGGCTCAAATGTTCACATGCAGACATCTTAACACCAGTAGTGGGGACACTACAAGAATGTGCCTCAGAGGTAAGTAAACACATATAACTACGTTATGTCTAATCATTAAAACAATTAGCAACTAAAAGGAAGCATTAATTTGGCTGTCACTTAAACCAGGGCAGTTACCCCATCAGGAAGTGGATACTTTGTGTGGTCAAACTGTTCCCGAGAAGGTCACAGCTTGTAATAAAGAACACATAGTTTTTATTTAAAAGGCTAGGAGTAGTTTGTGAAAGAAAATATATAAATTAAATCCTTAATCAATTTCACTTTTTCCTCTTATTTGTTGTCATCCTTGACTAATTTGGCAACTTAAGATTCTGTATTCTGGTTGGTCAGTACATTTAAATTCTACAAAGCTTACCTGCAGTTGTGGCCAGGAAGATCCAATGCAGTGCAGGGCAGTGAGGTTTACAATGTCCTTGTGAATTGTGTCTGATCGATTGCAAAAAGAAGATTTTTCTACAGATTTCTCTGGCAGGTTTTGCAACTTTGAGTATATTCAGGTTTTAAATTTGAATGCAAGTATTTTCTGCCATTACTGTATAAGAAGAATGGTTATTTCTCCATTTGTGGAATCATGTTTGAAATTAAGGTGCATTGCACTCAAGGTCAAAAACATACATAAGCTCTCTTGGTGAATTTGAGACATGGACGATGTGGTTTTCCAAAAGATTTTACATTATAAACCACTTTATATTTTCAGAATTAATTTCTTGAACTGCACAGGTTTATGAATGCACCACAAGACAGTGACATGGTAGATTTTAGCTTCAGTAGTCTACATTGAAGAGTTGAGGTTTTTGAGGGTTTCTTATCTGATCAAATTTGGAAATACACTAAATGCATCTTTTACACAGATGTTTCCCCTCTTTTAAAAAATGGTCCCCTGTTACAATGCCTGTGGGTTCAAATGTGGAAGAAAAGATCATTAAAAAAATTTAATTCTAAGAACATATTTTTCTAACCTTGTTCTAGGAATAGATCTGTTGTTTTGGCTGCTGGCTCACAATGAAATGAGTGGGTATTTCTTGATCCCATTCTCAAGCCTCTTTTTCTTCCATGACTCTGAGCAGGGAGTCTGGTCACCTTTCAGAATATTCTGAATTCTGTTTAAGCCAGGTGGCTACAAATAGGCATTTCAGCACGTGGGTTTACAGGTGATTTGAAGACCACTGCAGACGTATTTGATTAACTTTGAGAACATCAGTAGTATTTTCAAGTCAATGTGGATCACTTGTGCTTAAAATAAAGTACAAGCCTAGAACTGTAGCACTGTATTATTATTGTGACTGGTGTTATTAACTGTTAATATAAAGGTTTTAAAAGAGACAGTTTATCTTTTTAGCCAAGCTACAGACTTGCAATAAGGACAGAAGGAATGATTGAGTATCTTGTGAAAAATCTGAGTAGTGAACATGAGGAGCTTCAGATGCATTGTGCAAGTGCCATATTTAAGGTAATTCTATTATTATAATCAGTAAATCAGAGCCAGGATTAGACCTTTGTTTTCATGGGATTGTCAGTTTTAATATTTCTTAGTTTTACTATTTCTCTAATTTGTAAGAAATTTGTTTATAAAAATGTTGATGGTCTTTGGCTTTATTCTTAGAACATTTTAGCTGCATACTCAATACTGTAATTAGCTCCTACTTGCTTTTCTTGTGTGCAAGCCCTAGATTGCATGTGTAACCAACGGAGAGAGGCAAGACATACTGTGCAAAGAGCTGCTTTGGTTTATTATGTTTATTTGCCCACAAGGTGGACAGTGTGATAGTATAAACACTGTTGCATATACAGTAGCGGTTCACTGTCAAACTCTCTTGGTGAGTTCTTAGCATATTCAGATACTTCAATGAAATATTTATGTTTTCTTCTCTATGAGTTTTTACCAGTTACAACATAATACACCTAGCTTTTGAAGAAATCGTTTTACGTGTTTCACTTTTTTTTGTGTGTATAGTGCGCAGAAGATAAAGAAATACGTGACTTGGTTAGACAGCATGGAGGTCTAAAACCGCTGTCTGTTCTGCTTGGTAACTCTGAAAACAAACGACTTCTAGCAGCAGTGACGGGAGCAATCTGGAAATGTGCAATCAGTGGAGAAAATGTGTCCAAGTAACAATTTAATTTTACAAATGTTTCTTACATTATCAGGTTTTGATTTTATGGGCCTCTGTTGTTTCCAAAATTATTATGTCATGAGTCTTCAAAACCATACTTTACAATCAGTTGGGCTTTCAACTTAGGTTTTGTAGTCCTTAAATATTGCCACCTGACCTCATCAGGGTACAGTGGAAACAGTGTTAAGTTCCTAGAATCTTGAGTCCAAGTGGACAATTGCTGCCTCTAAAGAATAGTTAAGGTGTAGGACAGTGAGTCAGGAGGTGTACTAGCACATAGTAAACGTTTGAGATGTAGGTGTATCTGATATCTCGCTCCTCTCTGTATCTTACAAACCAGAATCATTGCTACATGGTAGAGAGAGTAATCAGCACACTTAAATGTTTTACAACAAGAGACAGAGGCATATTATCTCATTTTAGGGTAGGTATCTAATACACATTAGGTCCACCTGCTTTAGAAATGTACTGGAATTTACGATAATTAGCCGAGATGCTTCTCCCCTTGACTACAGAAGGGGCTGCGAAAAGTAGCTTAGTCTGGACACCCAGCTTCTAAATGAGTGGAATTGACTAATGAGAGTCCTACCGTAGGTACCTACAACCTCTCAGTGTCAGGGTTCTGAGTGATTATCTGAGAATGTGACAGCAGGAGTTATCACCACGTTTCATGGAACAGCCTAATAATTAGAAATACTTAACCCCCTCATCGAAAATTTGTTTATCAGATTTATGCACCTTACCTCAACAAAAAAGCCTGCTCCACTGGAGTGTGTGCTAGGCTTCCTGCTGCTCTGTACAGAGCAAGGTAAGATTCATAGGCTGGAAGGACTATCGGTGAGAGGTAACCTCTTCCTGCAGCCCTGATTTCAGTGTGCTTTGCTGGACAAGCAGATATGGTAGATAACTGCTGGATAAAAATCAGACAAAATTCCAGTGATAAGGGTTTACAGTCTGGCTTTTTACTGTATAAATGAGTTTCCAAACTGTTGATATACAGAGACATGGCTTTTACATACTCTACTGCTGTTCTACTGTTTTTTGCATTCTTGATTGCACAGTAACTTGGCTTTTCAGAAATGTATATCCTTCTTCTCTGTGGGCTTTGAGTATCTCCACATTGGCATCCTAGTTCTGGATCAATCAGTGATGAGATGGCCTGAATGGCTCGCTCTGTATTAGTAAACTGAACAGGGCCAAACCTTTCAGCGTTTGGGCACTGTGTAAAGATTATCCATACTGTTAAACTGCTAGCACAGTCCCTTACACAGTTTGGCCTGTGCCAGGAAGCGCTGTCCCAGACAATGCCCAGACACTCCTTGGGAATAGTGCAGGCAACAGATTGCTTCCATTAGTCAAAATGGGTGAGGCCACCCTGAATTGTGATGAGGAGAGATTTCAGCCGTATGGATGCTATGTTGTGCTTCTTGTCCTCAGGGCTGGAGAATGAGCCATGGCCTGTTTGATTTATTGTATAGCTGTAGTCCATAATGCTGTTCAAATGCAAACAGATTTTTGCTGGGCTACTCACATCTCTCTGGCAAGTGCTTGACACTCCACGAAGGTTACTAGCCAGGCGCAACTTCAGACCTGAGCTGAATTCATGTATTACGTAGTGCAGAGTCTGAAGCAGAAAACTCTCTCCAAACTCGAGATGGGAAGGCACTATGGAACAAGGAGGGAGGATAATATGAAAACATGTAAGTAGATTTGGAGGGGATGAGCTTGAGTGTGACGTGAAGTTAGCACTAACAAACCCTGCTGATTCCTTCAGGGCCACTGAATTATCTTTAAACTACACAGTATTTCCTATACGTTGAGTTCACTGCCGAGCTGACTCAGCAATAAGCTGATACAGGTGCCTGGGCCCGACCAGCTCAGATTCCAGTTTGCGTGCAAGCAGCCGTACTGCTTCTGGACACAAGATGGCCCGAGCCAACAGCTCTGTCTGTAGCCTGCCCATCGCAGAGCCAGCTCATATCATTCCATCTGTGAAAGAGTTGATAAGAAGATTCCTCCTTAAGAAAAGGCTTGAATAATGAAAAATGAAAGTTTCTCATTTCTCAGTTACTTTGTTATACTGATAAACGAGCTTGGAAAGCTCGTTTTTATTAAAACAGTTCTAATTCTGACAACAAATTCTCAAAAATACTCATTTTTCTGTATGAAAGAAAAGCCACATGTACAACTGATTCCTGGAAAAGACAGCTTATTTGTAGCTCAAATAGACATTTCCAGAAGCTAGGTGCTGTGGGGGAAGCACAAGTGAGAATTCTGTACTCTCCGAGGAATTATCTCTTTAGGGAAGGAACTATGTGTGTTTATGCAAAGTTATAAATCAAAGCATAATTATTAGATAATATACAGGTTAAAACTAGCTTGATACACCAAGTGGAAGTGTCAAGGTGTATCACAGAAAGAAGTATGAAAGGAAGATACAGTATTTGTTAAGTGTTAAGAATCTTTTAAGTTCTCAACAAAATCAACTTAGAAGACAACCCCAGTACTGAGGAGTAAAGTGCTGTTCTGAAAGATGAACTTCTGAGGTTTAGCATGCATCTGTTTGTAGGATGGGACCTCCAGGATTTTTAAAGATAAAAGTTTGATTTTCAGTATCAAAAGTGCTATGAAGAATAAGGGGAGTATTCATATAGCAGTCAACTCAAATTTCTGTCAATTTATTATTTGAATTCAAAATGGAATCGAGCATAGAACAGAATAAATGTACTAGAACTATAGGTCTGACCTTAGGAAAATGCACTTATTAGGACTGAACTAAGTATAGAAGTGGTCAGGTCAAACCCGCTAAAACATAGCGTTTATTGAAAAATAATGTAATGTTCCTTTAGTCCAGAGAGGTGGAAGAGCATCTGATGTACTACTACTCTAGCTATGTTAACATGGGAGGAAAAAGTATTGGAAGTTAGGATGCCTCAGTACTTGCCATTCTTACAGTATGTTTTCAGCTATTTATGCATGCACATGTCAAGCATTTATGCATGCACATGTCAAGCTTTTAAAAACTCAAACTGCTCTGCAGACTCCTAGATAGCTAAATTAGAGAAATGTATTTAAAAGGTTGAGAAAGATATTATGCTGTATGTCACACTTTGAAGAACTGATTGAAGTGGTTTACTGGTATTGTGATTTCTTCAACAAGATACTTTACATACAGAAATTAAACATTATACTTCAGTCATAATTATACTTTATTTATAAAAATCAACTTATAACAGTAACATACTGAAAATAAAAACTATTTTTTAATTTCTGCATTTTAGATTTCAGGAATATAAAGTCATAGAAACTTTGGTAGGACTGCTCACTGACCAGCCTGAAGAAGTTCTTGTAAATATTGTTGGAGCACTGGGAGAATGTTGCCAAGAGCCAATAAATCGAAGTATTATCCGTAAATGTGGTGGAATACCACCTCTGGTCAACTTACTTACTGGAACTGATCAGGCCCTACTTGTGAATGTCACCAAAGCCGTGGGAGCTTGTGCAACAGAACCTGAAAATATGATGTAAGCTGTTCATATTCATAGTATTTTAAATACTTGAAAAAAAATGTTTAGTAATGCTGGCACAAATATAGTCAAATTTCATCTGACTTAGAAGGATATTTTTCTTTCTGTTTTCTACAGGGTTGTGTGGGTTAGTTACATCCTACCATAAAATGTGATACATATTAAAAAAAGTCATTAGGGAAGTATGTATAAAGTAAAGCTTTTACATTTTGGGGAAAACCAGATAAACCTTTAGTAAACTGATTTTTATTAAAGTTAAAATTCGAAGTTACACAGCACCATTTTGAAGTGCTGTATGATAGGTACCTGTTTTGCCTTCTCCTTTTACATCTGTTCTGAAATCATAAGTAATAGCCTAAATTAGAGAAAGTAATTCCAAAAGAAAATGTTCACATTTACTGTCATGAAAAATTATTTGGAAACTTTTAGAGTATTATTTTTATTTTGTCTGTTTTGTTCATCTCCACCATTCCTTTTATGAACTCAGCCTTTTTTTTGACCCTTTTCTCCCCTCCTATTCCTTTGCAAAACCAAAGAAAGAGACTGTCTTTTTACTGAGAGAGTTGCTGTTTTCTTTGGTTTTGTGATGTAGATTTGTACAGCTTACAAAGATCCTTGAATTTTATGATTAAGTATTCTAGTTAGATGTTGAGGTCGGCATTTACTGTGCTTACAGTTCCCTTACAGGGATATTTACCTCAAGATTCTCAGCATATTTCCCTCCTTATACCTAAGAAAGGTCAGAAAGAGAGTTTTATTAAGCTCCTCCTGTTCTGATTTGCATAATTCACTTGATATTCATATAGCAGTGCAGGGAATTCTTTTACTGAATAGGGCTTTTGTTTTCATGCTTTGGCTGTCACCCAGTGGCAAAAGGCTAGATGGTACACAACTGTAAACATGGGTTGTATGAACAGCTAGCCATGTAGCATAAAAGTATACATAAATGAAATGGAGTTTGCAAAGAGTGGACAAGGGGATCAAGTGTTGAATTTGAAAAAAATCTCTGTTGAAGATTCTTAGCTTTCAGAATGTTCTTTAAAATATTTTAAAATATTAACAAGTAAGCAACGTCTTAGATCAAGAGGAAAATATACTTTTTACTACCGCAAAAAACCTGTTACACAGAAATTATTATTATTAGCAAGACTGTGAAATGTACCTGATGTATGGTGCTATTTAGAATTGTAGTACTAGAAGAGATAATGCTGCTATCTTTTCCCTAGGTATGATTCATCCAGGGGTGGATAAGTTTGATACCAATCCAGCAAAATATTTAAAAACATTGCTGAGTTAAAACATTGACACCAGTACAACTACCCACACGTGTAAATGATTTGCTTGGTTGAGTGCCTATCACAAGGTTAAGATACCAGATTCCTGTCCCCCCTCAAAAAAAAGGACATCCCTTCCTTTCCCTTCTCTCAGAACGGTAGAGCAGGAATTGAAATTGTAGCTCCTGATCTAAACTGCACTCCTCCTTTTTAGGAAGAGTAAGTCACCAAAGACATGAAGTATGTAGCATCACTTTGTTCCATTTACAGAATTTGGGACTAAAATAATTAGTATAGGTAGAAAGTACTGTGGAGTTCATTCTCTTTCAGTAAACATTTTCTGAAGTTCTTACCCAAAAGGACACATCGTAACTAGCACCTCTTAATCTCAGAGGTGCTGCCACCATCACTGATGGACTTGGCCTTGGCCACCAGCGAGTCTGTCTTGGAGATGGCTGTCATCGGCTCTGTCAGACATAGGGGAGGCTTCTATCAGCTCCTCACAGAAGCCACCTCTGTACCAAAACCTTGCCACACAAACCCAATACATGTGCCAAGACAGTCTTCTAGAAAGAAGCAAAGCAAAGCCACTTGTAGCCTGTAAGAATATAAAGGTGATGAGAATTTCCTGTTGCAGTTTGATACTTAGCTCTTTCTGGTCTTCCTGGTTCATCTGACTCATCCCTATTACATTCCTTATTTCATAATCACTTATTCCTCACAATGGCTTGACAGGTTCTCTCCTATTTGCTTTATTCCTGGCAAATTTGGCTGGCAGGTTTAAGGCTTGCTTTCTTTGTCACCTGGTACAGACTAGCACTGCTTAAAGAGTTACTGTTTTGGTTGAGTACTACAGAAATTCTGAAAACTATCATGCTTTTTCTGGATTCTGCTATCATTGACATTTATGAAACACAGAACAAAGCAGGAAGATTTGAAGGGAGTATCAAGCCATCTTAAGGATTGTTTCACATATGTTCTTACCTTTCATTAACTGCATGTGTGTTTAGCAAAGAGTGGATTAGAGATTAAATGTTCAGTTGAACAGTCTTCTATTTTGAAGGTAGTTATACTTGCAGCAGTAGGTATGTGGAAACCATACAGACCATGTGTGAAGCTCATGTAGTTTCTGTGAATGATTCAAGGGTATGTAATGAAGAGGATGGGATTCATGTAAGAAATAAAAACCTGATTGTTCTATAAAAGTGCAGTTAACTTCTGAGGAAAATACTGTACATTTATAGTATGTTCCATGGAGGAAGCCTGCACTGACAAAGAGAGAAGACTAGTAGATCAGCATAGGTGAATTTACAGCTTCTGTGTGTCTTTTATTTTTTTATCTCTGTCAAGTTTCATACTTGACACTTCCACAGTTGCTGAGTGGAAGCTACAATAGTATTACTTTTCTGCACAGAACCTTTACTTTAAGGCAACTTCAGGCAATTAAGTGATTCTTATTGACTCTGTTGAGCTATGTAAAGTAAGTAAGAGCAGCCAGCTTCTGTCACAGCCAAAAATTAAGTTGATTTTTCTTAAAAAAAGCATAACTATGTGACTGAACTTGCTACTATTATGTGGACAATATGGATCATCATCATAGAACGGTTTGGTTTGGAAGGGACCTTAAAGATCATCTAGTTCCACCCCCCCTGCCATGGGCAGGGACACCTTCCACCAGACCAGGTTGCTCAAAGCCTCATCCAGCCTGGCCTTGAACACTTCCAGGGATGGGGCATCCACAGCTTCTCTGGGCAACCTGTGCCAGTGCCTCACCACCCTCCCCGTGAAGAACTTCTTCCTGATATCTAATCTTTCATTAGAAATCCCCACTTTCAATTTAAACCCGTTACCCCTTGTCCTGTCACTACAGGCCCTTGTAAAAAGTCCCCCTTCAGATTCCTTGTAGGCCCCTTCAGGTACTGAAAGGTGCTATGAGGTCTCCCCGGAGCCTTCTCTTCTCCAGGCTGAACAAGCCCAGTTCTCTCAGCCTTTCTTCATAGCAGAGGTGCTCCAGCCCTCTGAGCATCTCCGTGGCCTCCTCTGGACTCGCTCCAACCAATCTGTATCCTTCTTATGTTGAGAGCCCCACGGCTGGATGCAGTACTCCAGGTGGAGTCTCACAAGAGCAAGAGTAGAGGGGGAAAATCAGTCTGCTGCACGGCCACTGACAGAGATGCCGCAGCACTTCTTTCGTGTGCATTTGTCTTTTTGAGGAACTTTTTAGAAGTTACTCTGTTTCTCTTACTACAAAGAGGGGACTAGTGTGTATTCATTAACTGCCACAAGATTTTCATTTGCCCTTTTCATTTGAAAACCTACAGACTTCATCTCTAGCATTCATCGCTGAGGTTTTAGAATCTTATAAATGAAAATGTACAATTATTTTAGCCAAACAGATGGAACTTGAGTCATTGTTGTATATAATAGTATTTATCAAAGCAGTCCACAGCAACTAGTGAAAATTTTAAGAAACATGCTAAATTGTGGTTTCAAAAAAGACAAGATTACATTTCTGCCAGAATTAAACCCTGTAATCTTACTAGTGAGCACAATAGAGAGTCAGTATAACTTTGTTTATTTACATTTGTATTTGTGGTCTAAAATGGCAGGCAATTAAACTAGACTTCTCAAAAGTTCTGGCAAATTACACCGTAACAGAAAAAGACGATAGATATGACAAACAGATGTCTAGGCTGTGTGTAAGCATGTGTGTTTATGCAATACATGTTGAAGTTTCTACTGGAAGTGTTCAATATTAAGTTTGAATTTGAGAGAGAATTACTATTTCAGATTAAAAACTTTGCTAGGTTCGGAGATATATTAAAGAAGTTCATTTCTAGAATTGGAACCCATGTCTTGCACAGACATCTCAATGTGTTCAATGATGTCATGATATCAAGGTTCTTAAATAACGCAAAAAGTCTTTATTAAACAACTGTTGACTGTAAGCAACCAACAGAAGTAATTTTAAGAAATTATCTTGTTAAATGAGCTGCACTGGTCAAATAACAAATGCCAATTCGCCGTAACCTGGGATTTCCCAGACACTGTCCTAGACATCTCAGTAATCGCCAAATGGGTTTAATTACATTATAATTATTTGCCCATAAGGCGTATTCTATATACACCATATATCATCTCTTCTGTGTAGAAACCAGCACGCTCATACGCGTTGCAGTTCCCTATTTGTAGGAGTGATGTCAGCTGTATAACCCTTCATCTCTGCTCTAATCGTGCCTGGTTAGCACAGGAGTGCATGATAGGAACACCTCTTCACCCCAGCTATTTCTAACTGCCAGTAAAACTCCTTCTTGCTCTTTTGAGAAGCAGAATAATTCACACTTTATTCTAAATTCATCAGTGATCAAATAAGAACAGTCTGACAAGGCACAGAGCTTTGAATGAGAAGACGTGGCCACAGGCCACCTTGATCCAGGTCTGATGTGAGATGCCTCTGCTATGTTAAAGTATAGGGCAGCAATAGTTCAGAATACGGGTTCTTGCTTCTGGACTCTGCTTATTTATATATTGTTATGTACTTCTAGTGAAACACCAAATGGCAATTACCTATAATAAAGTTTACATTTCTACTTTGGATGACTTTCATGCCTCTTAAGATTTTGAATATTAATAGTGTTCTATACATGAGATACTTACATACATGTAGTTCAGCTATTCTATAAAGTAGTTAAATATTTAACTTTAAAATATCAAGATTTTTGGTACCACGTAAGTATTGTAATATTCCAGCTTTTGTGAGATTCCCTTCAGCTTCCGAAGGAAATGTTCTGCATCTTTATTAAAAGAACTGTCCTTTAGCAGTCCTGTGAGTGGTTGTTTAATACAGGTTTAACTGTACTTTAATTTTATCATCATAATGTCAACAAATTATTTTAAAATATGTTGTTTAAGTGACTGTAACCACAGAGTGACTAATGTACTAACTATGTATGAATACAGAATTGAATGCCAACCAAAGTAAACTTTAAGGTATGCTTGCTGTATTTATTGTGGTAAGTAGCTTTGTAAAAGCATCCTGCTAATAATGTTATCATAAATTTTGGAAAGAAAATTAGACACAGAAGCTATATACAAAAGCAAATCAGAATATTGTTTAGTGTAATGCCATCAGAGCCAAAATTTTCAAGATTACAGGTTTATTTTCCCATCATTCTCTTTATTTCTAAAGAAACGTAAATGTGTATTTTTGCCCACTTTAAAATTGAATTTTCACATTTTTCACGGCCATTTATCTTAGTGTTCCCTTTGCCTTTGTAGCAGATGTGCTCATTTAACACCCAGTTTCTTCATCTGCTACACTGTGCAGTGAAAGCAGAAAGACAAAAAAATTAAACTCAGAAAGGATTAGTCACTTGTTTAGCAGTGCTTTCTGTAGTTGGCAAATACATGTTCTCAGCAAGATGAAAATAACGGGGTTTGCGCGTGTATGGTGATTACACTCTGATAATTCTTCCAATATGAAAATTTAAGAGCATCGTTCTTATATGTAGAGTTCTTTTCATTTGAGTTAATCTGGTGTAACTGAGAGAAAGCAGCAATCAGTGATGAACAATGAATGCACTTTGCAGATTTGTTTGTGTTGTCTGTACTATTTTTCAGTTTGATTTTATACATGTTGAATGGACAGAGGGTACACTTTCAGATATTCTGAGCTGCTCTGTTGGGTGTAAGACAACTGGTCTTTTTAGCCTTCAAGTAAAAGGAAAAATTCTTTAGAAAATTAACCATAGAGTGAGGCTAGTTTACCTTGAGAAGCTGAAAGGAAGACAAGAAAACTGAAAAGAAAATGAAAGTAAAATAAATTGAAAAGGAAGCCTTCAAAAAAGTAGAAAGGAAAGATAAATCAGCCTAGAGGTTGTTATTTTAAGTGTGGTGGAAAAAGCTGAGCTCAGTGTTTGGCTTCTATCTCTTGATTTTTATATACTGGTTGGAGCTGGGTCATTTATATTTAGCCCCTCTTGGGAGGAAGTACCTCATGTTGGTAAATGGTCAGTACTCTGCTTGACTAGAAGAAAGATTCATGGGTTCTTTTTTTAACTAATTCCAATATAGGAAAAAAAATTCTTGTGCTTTCTGAAATGACAGAAAAGCAATATTAAAATTGCTTAAAAGTGTTGGGAATTTGGAGGTATTTAAAAGCTTATTTTGAAGCTTTTACTTAAGTCATCCTTACTGTGTTGAACATATATATGTACTTGTGTAGTTTGTGATCAAGCTGTTTTATTTTGATGTGTTAAGATTTCTGAATTTCTCCTTTGAATGATGATTTTCTTGCAATTGATTTGGAGCTGAGCATGTATAATAAGCTGTATTAAAATTAGCAGATCTTCAATAACTTATAGTATCTCAACCATAGCTTTGTGCGAAAAAGTATCGGTTTTAAAACACATAGTTGTTTAACCAGTTTGCATAGAAGCATTATGAATAAATCCTTGGTATTTTAGATAGAGTTCATGTCCTTAATTCTGCTTCAAATGATGATAGAATTACAAAGAAAGCTGATTTTATAATTAGTTAAAAAGTTTCCTGGCAAACCTATATATGGTGAACACAAATGGGATGTTTTATGTGATGTTTTTAAATACAATCTGTATTTACATTTATCTTATATTTACAATTAAAGATGTAGACTAATTTTGTACAATTGAATTTTACTTCTGAGGTTAGAAAATGAAAATATATATATTCTTTTTTTTTTAATCTTCAGCTCATCTGCTTTAGGTTTAACATATCTTTCTGAGAAAAGGCATTTTTGTAAAGGCTATTCAGTTGTGTTTGACCTTCCTTTCCGTTTAAGGTATTCACTAAACCCTAGTGTGAAGTTATGATCCCCAAGCCTGATTGATATGTAAACATAACACAGATGGTGTAGAGATGATTCTGATGATAATTCATTTTTCAGCTAGTCACGAAGATACTTTGATTACAGTGTGTTTAAGTAATTATAACATAGTGTTCAGTGTTAGTCTTGTTGGTCAGGAACATATGGGAAACAAGTTACACGTTATTCAGGCCCAACAAAGGATGCACTGTGGTGTGACCATTTTAATTTCTAATGCTAGATTAGAAACACAGTATTTTAAAATATGGCATAGAGTAAGGTAAATACATTAAGCATAGACTGAATAAAAAGTTAAGTACGTAGTTTTTGGGCATAAATATTTGTTTTGGAAAGTATTTGTTACCATATGAAAGAAGCCAGTATGCTTGAATTCAGATTTCACTTTGCATGCAGATCATTAAAAAGTCACATGCCTGTTTTTACATTTATGAATTCTGTTTATAATGTAGTGTAGTTTAGTTGATCTTCTAGAAGCATTTTGAATGACAGTGCTGAGAAAAAAGTAAACAGCATTAATGAGATTTAGTTAGAAAACATAATCTCTCTTTACATCACTTGTTCACACCCATCTGCTACAGTAAGCAATGTTTACTGACTGTGCTGATGGCGATCAGCTGACATTAAAACACAAGCACTTGCATAAAGCAAAACAGTATGTTAAAGAAAATCATACCAATATATGTTCCAAGCAAACTGATGTAATTTAAAATCTAACACTGTCTGCTCCATAATTAATTATCTCTTTTTTTGGTCTGTTTCTGCAATAGGATAATTGACCGTCTAGATGGAGTTCGTTTGTTATGGTCATTGTTGAAAAATCCTAATCCAGATGTTCAAGCAAGTGCAGCTTGGGCTATTTGTCCTTGCATTGAAAATGCTAAGGTAAGGAAGTCTTTAAAGTAATAGTTTTGTTACATACATATATATATATGTATATATATACATATATATATACTCACATATAACTTTTATATCTGGATGATTTCCGGCAATACTTTGCTATTTGCTACTTACACTCTCTTTATTTTATTCTGTTAACTGCTTAAAAACATCAGTGTATTCACCTTTCAAAAGTGAATAGTCCTCCATCTAGGAATCATTATAGCATTCTGTTTTGCCTTTGCATTGCTTACTGTATATGGAAAATATATTTTAATAACTTATCAGAACATAACTTACTTTTCCCAAATAAAGCATACTAAAAATATGACAATGCTGAAAATGGAAAGCTTCTAGTCCCAGGCTATGAACAGCACAGGTAGTTGTAATTGTTCTCCACTATGAGGTACTTCAGTTGTGTTCTCAAGTGACCATCATTTGGTTTCAGAGCGTATTTCAGACTCGGTGCCAATGTAATCCTTAGATTTTCTGCTCAGACTGCCAACAAAAAGTGCCAGTTGTGAATAGTGGTTGTTGTGCAGGTCAGTTGTGCACAGAAGACTGAGCTAGTCATTAATTTCATGTAGGTTTCCAAACAGAGATAAAGTGGTGAGTAGAAGCTGTAAGTCATCTTCAGTGAATTCTTACCACTGACCCATGGTAAAATAAATGAAGAAGGTTTTGTTTCCTTTTAGAAGTTTCCTGGCATACTAGGTAGACTTTTATCCGTAATCCTTGTACAGTAATATCTTCCATTTCCAATTTACCTCCATATTTAATTCAGCTTTTGCATCTTCTCTCTCCTGTACCGCCAACACATATCCTTCTACACATCATTTGAGATCCTGACTATTTAAAAAATGCAAATTCTTTCAAAGTGCTAGATATCCTTAGCATCCTTTGCAGGCAGTTTCCTGTTTGAAACTGAGGACTGTATGGTTGCTATTAGTTTATATAGATGGATGGATGTAGATAAATGGATGAAAGTATTGTGAAAACATTTGGTCTTGATTTTTATAACTTAAGCGTTTTATATTTCTTCACAATGATTTCTACAATGGCAGCTTGCTTGACATTTTTCAAGCATGCTGGTTGTTCTGAATTATCTTTCCATCTTTTTTTTTAACATATACACCCTGGTATAATAAAGGGGTATTTTTACCTAGTGGTGGGGTGTATACATGTTTCATCTGTCAAGGAATGACTATACCTGCCTCTCTCTTGAATAATTTTGCTATAACTGAATGTTAAAATACTACTTTATCTCAGAACTGAGGTAATATTTATTATGTGTAAGACTCTGAAACCTCTAGTGCCAGAGTAGAACTCCACATTGCTAGAGCTTTCACTAGAAACACTTTTTTCACAAACTAAGGGGATAGAGGACAGTACTGAAATTATAGCCTACATGGGTTTTTTTGTTGGGTTTTGGTTTCCCCCCTGCCCTGGGTATTTGATGAGTGTAAGCTATGTACATCCTTAGTGTAACCATCCTCCTTTCATCTCCCTTGGCTGCCTGCCCACATGCTAATTTGTGACCCCACAAAGAGTTCTTTGTGTGAGACTGAGGCAGAGTGACACACTGAAACAAACCTACCAATAATACCCTTTCCTCTGACACTGAATGGAAAGAAGTATGTCTAAAGCAGTGATTATAGCCACACTATGGAAGTGCAGTAGATACTTCTATGTAAACAAGATTTTGGGTTTTTTTTTTCAAATTTAATAATATTCAACAATTTACACAATCTTCGAAGAAGCACAGTTTGGTTTATGCAGTGCTTGATTCAAAAGCAATAATAAATATATGACTTCAAAAGGATTATGGACATTCTGGCTTTTCTAAGCCTGTGCTTGGGACTGCAGACTATATTTCGAATAGCTGTGAGCTTGGAATCTGGATTTGTTTTCTTTTTATGTTCTTTTGTGGAAGCTCTGATGGTTCTATTCTGTAGTGTGAGATTCGTAGATGAAATAGGACTGTTAATAGTATCGGAAACAAATTTTTATATCCATGTAGTGCAGCATCCAATTTTTACACAGACGTTTTATGTAAATACAACTTAAAAGTTATTTTATATTATAGTTATGAAATCTTAGAAGCTAATCTATCGTGCTGATAGGGCTGTTATTGTCATAGTATATGCGTACATGACTATCTCTCATGCACTTCCTTTCACCATAATCTGTTTAAGATTGAAAAGTCTACCATTTCTGTTTTACCATTAGGGGGATAAGAGTTACAGAAGACTAAGATTGAGTTCTCAAGATGCCTAGGTGCTAACCAGTTTTGACCTTTTGGGTGTAACTAGTTTGCCTGATGTTAGACAGGAAGTTAATTGCAAAGGGAGCAGAATCCAAGTTCTTGTAACCTAGATTATATATGTTAACAGTTACTTTATGGTAGCTGGTTCAGAGTACTTCCCATATAATAGAATTGTATCAGTATGATATAGCTAAGCGATGTTGTTTGTTACAGCACTGTGATAGAGGCCAGTGATATTTGGTCCATGACAGATCTACAACTTTTTAAATAGAGGATATAAATTGTACATTATAGTACATAAACTATTACAGCTCTGCCAGCCACAATAATGATTTGGTATCAGTCATCACTTCAGTATGCCAGCATTAGTTCTAAATATTTTTAGCCTTAAGAATTTCTTGTAGAGTGATGATATTACAAGTATGCTGGCAATGATATAATTAGGGTGGTAGAACCCTCCTGAGAAAATTTGCAAAGCACCTGTGAGTGCTACTTATGAATCTTCAACAAATATCTCATGATTTTGGATAAATTAGTTCATACATTTCTTCGAAATATAATACTTAAAGAAAAAATAATGTAGTTTATTCAAAGGAATTATCTTAATAGAAGCAGATTCTTATTAATTAGTTCCTTACTTCCAAAAAGAAAAGTTACTACTGCAGGCACATTGGTAATGACAAAATGTAAGTGCACTGTCCAAGAAACACAAATGATTATGAAAAATGGCTAAGAAAAGTCTACTCAACTCTGTTGATGTTGGAACGGTAGTATTTGGTTATGATGCTTCTTCGAAAAACAGTATTTATAGTGTTCTCCCAGTGTACATCAGCCCAAACAGAAAAATTCAGAGAAACTCTACAAAGATGTTATTTGGACTATTATAAAATTCATCCAAAGGCATTCTGCCAACAAGAGGAACACTGCCAGCTTGAGTTTGTATGAAAATACCTATTGCCTCACAGACTAACATTTAAATAGTATGTCTTGGGGGGGAAAAAAGAATGTAGAGGTTTTTTTCCATCCTCATATTTAGTAGAGTTTTGAGTGCAAACATCAGAAAACGAATGGTAATGCCAGGCCTCGTCCTTTCCTCTGTCCTTGGTTTGTACTTGCGTATCGGCTTTCAACTTCCAAAGTTTCGGTTTTAGCCTTTGTTACAGCTACCAATATACAGGCTTTCTTGAAGAACTTCAGGAAGCCAGCTACATACAAAGTCTGTCAAAATCATTTAAGTAAACAGTCTGAGACTGGGGATTTGAGGGAAAAGAGAGGGAAAATTATTCTATTTTCTTAGAATGTACTTGTAAAATGACATCTCACACTTTTCTGATAAAGCGTGGTATTCCCCCCTCTTCCCCTCCTTCCTCCCAAGTGTGTCCCACCCCCCCAAGTTATAGGATCCGTTTCAGCCTGCAGTAGAATTTCATAGGTGTGATGAAGGATGATTGGTCATCTAAGGTTGTCTGTGTATGTCCTACATATGGGGAAAGAGAATGTCCATGCTGACACCAAAAAAAAAAAAAAAAAAAATCAAAACTAAACCAGATTTAAGAAGGAAGGGTGATGACATTGGTATGTGTGAAGGTCAAGTAGCCTTCGCTCTTGCAAAATTATTATATACTGAGGAAGTGACTGCTACTGGAGCCAGAAGTCTGGAGTTAACCTGTGGGTGGAAAATATGCTGCGATGACCCATGCCGTTTAGCATTCTTACATAGATTTTGCTTGTTATGGAAATTTTTAACATAATAGTATGTAGAAAACCGCAGAGAATATTTCTTTACTGAAAGTAAAAAAGCTAGTTGAAATTGGAAATTCTTCTGATACTTAAATAAAATTATTTGTTGTTTTAAATGAATTAAGACGCTTTGTTTATATGTTTTACTAATTTAAAATTGTAGTGTATAGCGATTAGTCCTGCCCCATAATGTACACTGTTGTTCATTTGGTTTATATTTTTAAAATTTTGCTTAAGTAGTACCAATACATTTTTGTTTACTTACCATTCTTTGGTTAAGCCTATTATGTCAAAATTCCCTTCTTGAGTATGTACAGCATTTTCCACTTTGTTTTCCTTGCTATGCTTCTTGCAATTCTATACAGAAACCTTGGCTGTTCAGACTTAGTACTCTTACTGCTCTCTTCCCATTTGCTTATTTGTTTCATCTAGACATCATCATTTTTAACATAAATCATAGCTATTTCTCTATATGTTATCTCATATCTCTTACTACTGTAAGAGAGTACTCTCTTATAAGAGCACTATAAGAGAGACTCTTTCTCCCCTTCCAGAGAGTCCAGGGTCCTTGGAGATTTTGAAAACCCAGCAAGTTAGACCTGACTTAGTCAATCCTTAGCTGACTGCCATGCTTGCCAGGGTGCATGCAGGACCAGCCTATCCCTTCACACAGGCTGCCTGGTTTAGTGAACCAACTAACGTGTAGTTTGGACCTCCTATAGGTATGTTACCCTGGAGATCCCAAATGACCTGCCATAAATTGCCTTGAGATCCTTTATATCTACAAATATAGGAGTCCAGTTCCTGTAAAAGACATAACCTGAAAGCTGGGAAGCAAAGGGGAACTAAGAACATAACCCGTATCTCCCTCATTGGGGAGCCTCAGGTCCTAAGTTCCATGCAAAGCAGCTGCCTGGGAGCTTGGAGACCATAAGAAGCCAAAAAGCTTAGGAGATCCTGGAGACCTGGCTTTCCAGCTGTTTGGCAGCCCATCAGGCAAGCAGTCAGGGATTCTGTGAAAACCAGAAGCCAAGCAGCCTGGCAGGCTACTCACCAGCCATCTGGTTGACAAGAGAAAAGATGAAGAGGCACGTTGGTAATTTAGCCTGCCTTTCTGCCTGGTTTCTGTCAAAACCTTTCAAGAAGTCGTTGTGTTCTTATGCAAGGTTTTGGTTCCATTCCATTAGCATTTTCTGATGGAATACTGTTCCACTGGAAAATATTTGACCAGCTTTCATTGCAACTTAGTCTATAATAGCTACACATGCTAGTCAACAGTTTGTCATGTAGCTTCTGTACTTTTACATTAGACTCGCTAATTGGATTTTAAAAATCTATAAAAAGTTTAAACCCCATCCTCCTCACTTTTTTTTTTTTTTTCATCTCTTCTTTGGTTTTCCTTTTTGTCCATCTCACTTTTTTCCCTATCTTTACCCTCTCACTTCCCACATGGGACTTACATAGATGTGTAAGGCAAGAAAAGAGCACCAGGATCATTGTGTCTGATTTGCTGCATAATATAAACCAGAAAATTGCAAGCAATCATTTTATCTAGTGCAGAAGCTTTTGATGGAACTATAACCTATTTTATACTTCATGCCTGTTGTTCAGATTTTCAGTGGTCTATAATGATAAGTGGTACAATATGATATGACTGCCTTCTCATTTACTAATTTATGGAACCATACCAGAGTTCAAAAACACAAACAACAATTGTAATAACAATTTATTAGTTTGTGTTGTCACTGCATTGAATGTTTAGCTAGACTGTCCTCAGAACATTCCAATATTACTGTCCTGCATCTCTACAATATTAAACTACCTATTAGTGATGACTATGTCATAGATATATTAAGAATTATAAAAAGTTTGCTTACACAATTATTTGAATTCAGTTCAATCCAAAACCAATGGAAACAATGTTTAGTTTTTCCAGCTATTCAATGTTATCTGTTTCTCATACTTTCATTATTAAAATGTTTTTCAAAATATTCTAAAGATAATCATGATGTTTTCTCTCCTGTGGCCTCAGAAGATTTTTAAATTAGTAGTTTCACTGATTCTGTGAAAACAAATAGAATTTTGACATTCATCCAGGATTGAATTTCAGAGAGAGTTGTGAGGAGGGGAAGGGAAGAGTAGGTATAGCCCACCAGACTGAAAAGTAAGGAAAACAATAGACAAAAGAACTACTAGAAGTTGCATGAGTGACTATGTACACTTTTTTTTCCCCACACCGTCGCTTAGAGAACATGCATTGCATGCTTTCTGGGGCTGTACGCTTGGCTAGTGGACTTTGCTTTTGTTCCTTGAAACTAACAACAGCAATATACTTGCCAAATATTTAACTGTGTGATGGTCAAATCCCTAAAGGGCCAGGAGTAAGGTATTCTGTTCTTCCAGGCTACAGGGTAGTATTGAAGGCATGTTAAAGCTACTCTGCTTTGCTGCTGTGGCTCTCGCTGCTTCAGTGAGGTTAAGAGGGCAGGAAATCCATGTTGATTGTCTGCTGTTGTTTTCTCAAAACATTGCTTTTTTGCAACACAACAAGACTTGTGAGATGCAGGGAAGAAGTCTCATTTTACAAGGTATTTCTTCACTGGTTCTACTACAGTGGAAGCCTCCACAGCTGTATGGACAGGAATAAAATTAGCCATTAAAGTAATTTCATTAAAAATATGGAAAATTAAGAGAAACTTCATTACATAAACGATGTGTTTCCCTTTTTCACTGGACAGCTATAATATAGAAATCTATGTGTTGCATGTCTTTAGAATTTTGAAGTGGGTTATGTATTAGGTTGATTAGTTATTCAGTTGGCAGTAGGGGAAGAATTAAAGAAAATGTGAAGATGACTCTTGGTAAATAAAGTTTATTTGCACAGCCATACCATCAGGTTTTTGGGCAACAGCAATTCAATTTGACAAGTTAGCTTTGACACCTTAAGCTTTTTAAGATTGTTCTAAGAGTGAAATACTGCTTTTTTAGTGGAGAAACTTTTATCTTTCAAGTGGATTATTTTTAAAGATAAACACAATGTGTTCTTGTAATATAGTGTTTAGCTTTAAATGTTTCAAATAAAGAAACCAGTATTCACTTTGGAAGAAATAAGAAAAGAATTCAGTTACAAAATAATTCAGTAGTTCTTTTACAAGAACTGTATGTCTCAACTTAAGGCTGGTGAACTTTATTTACTAAATGAAAATAACCACAGAAAACCATGTAATATGATGACAAGAGAACTCAAAAATCCCAAATGTACTCCTTGTATAAATACTGAAATGATCAAGTGTTTTTTCCAAATCTGTCTTTCTGCAAATATCACAATGCTTTCTGCTCCTAATTTAAAAAAAAAAAAAAAGTGTAAAGCTGGTCTATCTCACAGTATTTCTGCTCTTGGCAGAAGCCAATGTATAAATAAGGGAAAATGGAGAGCTAACTAAATTTTGTTAATGATCAGGCAGTTCAACAAGATGAAAATATGTGATTAAAGAGTAGCAAGACAAGGCTTTCATTAGCACAGCAGGTAACTTTGCTTGCCTCAACATCTACAACAGATAGGGGTCTTTTTGACTGCTTGAGGTTGCAAACTCCTCCCTTTGAATCCAGTATTGAAATAGTATTTATGATACTTTCTGAGGATAAAAGCTTTGCTGCCTGCTAGGTAGAAGATGTGGTCATGTGAAGTCATTCAAAAATCCTGTTCTCTCTTCCTGTCTTCTTCAGCCACTTAAAATGTACTTTATCCATCTATATTTCTTCATATCTGTCATCTCAGGTTAAATATTAAATTATCATTTATAATAACGATGAAGATTTAAAATTAAGATATTTCCTGCTAATACAGCAAAACGTTCCTGCTCCTCTCACCCCTATTTTTTTAAACATTTTTTATTGCTTCCTTAAATGTCTTTGTGTTTGGCCTCTTACTTTGTTTAGCTCAGGGAATATTACTGTGAAAACAGAAGCATTCAACCTATCATTAACACATGCACTCAGATGTATGCAATAGAATTATCTATTTTATTCCGTATCAGTGGGAATGATTTTATCAACAATTTTATCTATAAAGGCTGTTCCTTAGGCTTTTTTTAACCATACCATCTCTTTTTCCTGCCTAATGTGAACTGAGCAGCCATGATAGGACAACTAAAAAGTAAGGCTTTGTCAGAATAGGTAAGGAATGTAAATTGCCTATATTCGCTTAAAGGCATTCTTCTTTTCTGTCAAGCTGTTTTTGTATAGCTGTGTCCTAAGATACGCACTAAGCTTTGCAAAATACCTGAAGTTTGTTGAGTAAACCCAGCACAATGTGTAAGATTAATGAATGGCTATATTAATAAATTAGACTTTGCAGTATGTAAATACTGAAGTATAAACATAGTTTTCGATTGGAAATGGAACACTTTCCACTTCGCATTCAATGTCAAAATCATGTTATTACACAATAGTAAACTACCCAGACTTTGAAACAGTGACACACTTCTACAGTGAAGTTTAAAGACTACAGGTAAATTTGAAAGCTTATCACACACTAATAGCCGGAAAAGACAATGCCTTTTAAAGTCTCACAAAAAAAGTTGTGCGTTAATTAATTTAGAAGGTGGAATTTAAAGATTACTTTTTTTCTATGTGAAACAAAACATGCAAGAAAGATTTCCAATGACATGTTACAGATGATTTTTCTTCTCTTCTGTTACAAAAATAAGTACAGTTGAACATGCCTGAGAGTATTTGGATACTGAAATCACAGAAATTACTTTAGACTTCATAGTATGAACAGCTATCTGATCATTAATACAAGTATACTCAAAGAACATAGATTCAAAAGAATTAAATCCAGATCTTTTCAGTCACAGACACCACTTCATATAATTTCTTCTTTAAATATCTTTAAAGTATGACAATTTTATATAATAAATACACATCTTCCAGTTAAAAAAAAAAGTAGAAATTTACTGTACAAAGCAAGTATGTGGTTTTTGCTAAATGATACTAAGGAGATTGCATTTGTTGTTTAAATTTCTTTGAGAAAAAAAAAATCTTGTAAGTAACATAACAGATTTTGAAGCTCTAATTTCCATCCTTCTTTCTGCTCATTGTTCTTCAGATTCTTGCTTCTTTACTTTTCTCTTTGTCTTGCACAGACCACCAGACTACACCCACAATCACATTTGGGAAACTTTCCTGACATGTGGTTTCTGCAGTTTCCCTCTGCTTTTCATCACTGGTAGAAGGTTCTGTCCTTGTGTTTAGCTGGTTTCACAGACGATTATTGAAACTCTTTTCTTTTCCTTACTGCTGGATTGTTTATATATTGTTACATCAGTTTAAGTGTACCATAGTCCTTTACAAAATGAAGTATGTGTAAGATAGTCAGAAAAAAATTTAGCAGGTAGGGTTATAATCACCTGGAAAGAAAATATATATTAGTAGGAAAATACAAAATATACGTATTAGTTCATTAAGGTGGCATACAGATTATTTTATCTCTTTGTGAACCATCTTTCAGGAGCATGAATAATAATACACAGATCCCTGCACCATGCAGAAAAGCAGAATCATTTTCATGTGTAGAAGGCCCCTTTCACATCTTAGACACTTTACTGTAGAGTTTACCTGTTGGACAGAAATCTTTCTCATTCGTTGAGCCAATATTTAGACACAAGGTTGTGCACACTTCTGTAGTAAAGTTTAAGGAATTGAAGTAAATGTAAAGTATCTCATTTTCTTTCCTTCTCCTGTGCATGCTCATTTTTGCTGTTTAGCCCTCTAATATGTATAGATAAGAAATTTCTGTGTAGAAATCTTTCTCTGTAACCTATTATCTACTGCCTTTGGTCAAATTTTAAAATTTCAAGACAGACCTGAAAATTGGTATCAAGAAATATTGGTTTTGTTCAGGTGATTTTCTGTAGCTGCATTTACATTGTGATATGTATATGCTGGCAATGATAGAGAAACTTCTATGCTAACACAGCCATGGGAAACACGCTGTAACCCACCTGCCTTGACGTGCAGCTCACATGGTAATAGAAGTGGCAGAGCACTGCCTTTCCTTCTCTTTTTCTCTCAGCTGCTTTTCTGAGTCACAGACCTTTACTCTCCTTCTGCATATGCATTTAGATCCTCTTTTAATTTCTGTAAGGGCCTCTGTTATTTGTTCATTCTGGATTCTTTAGGACTTCAGCACGAAGTTTGCTCTTGGATACTACCCTTTCCCACATGCTGTGGCTTCTGGTTTTGACCATCATGGTATATGGCTTTAACCTCTCTCTTCCAGCCTCAAGAATTGCATTGCTTATGGTGGAAAATGTTTCATTCCTGATGGGCCTATCCAATGCTTTTGCTTTCCAAGAGAAGAAAACATCACATCTAAGAGTTCTGTTTGGCATTTGGACCCAGAACTGAAAAGATGAACTGCAGCATCTTCGGGAATTTTTCTTTACCAAGTCCATGAGCAATTTGATGGATTTGCTCAGCAAAGCTAACACAATACAATTAAACCCTGCTTTGTTCATAAATCAGCCACCAAAAAGAAATAAATATAATCAAAACCATTCTTGGTCTCAGGGTCACACCCTAGCCCTAGGAAAGTTCATACTATCCATGCTTGCACTTTCATGAAGTCCTAAGACCTTTCAGCCAAAAAGTTTTCAGGAGAGTGTCTAGTAGTTTTTACTCAAAATTCTCCTATTGATCTGTTGAACGAAGCAAATGAAAGAAATTCCACTTGCAGACCTTTCTTTCCATCTCTGCACATTTACCATCACTGAGATGCATAGTCTAAAATTTCTTCTACAGAATTACTGCTGTCCATTTGGCCAGTTGCTTTTCCTCTCTTTCCAATGTAATAACAGTTTGACACCAGGCCATCCAATGCCACCTGAAGATATGCAACCACAATGCCACCAAGAAACTCCTCTGACCTATTTTCACTACCCTTTGTGAAGGGTGAGACTTGGGCACTAATGTCATACTTTCAGTAAATAGTTCCATAAAAATTAGATGACCATCAAAAAACACCTGAAGTTCTTGCCCACCGTAGTTTCTGACCTATATCTATTTCATAATCATAGTTCATTTGCTCTTCTTAAGTCTTATGTTTCTATAGAAATCCTTAACTCATCCACAATTAAGTAATTTGTTAACTTCTATATTCACTGGGCAAAGAATTTCAAGAGTACTACTCATCTTTCCAGATCTGCATTCGAAAGGTTGAAAATCTAACAAAAAATGTTGGGCTGGATTATAGATTGTATTCCTGATAGACACAAATATCTAAGCTTAGTATAAAGGTCCCCTCAACTAAAGTACCTGATGGGCCCATTCAAAATTCTTTTATAATTTTACTCATCTTTTTCAAGAGGGAGAAGATTGACCAGACCTGCATACTGCATTCCACATCAAGGCACATGTTTTACGTTTCTATTTCTTTTTTAATAGCATACATAGACATTTTTCCAGAGTTGTGTTTGTGAGCTTTAGCCACATTTTACATTGATTTTTCAGACTCTGGCATGCACTGTGGTTCTCTCCCAGGTGAGGTTGTGACTTATGTAACCTCATTTCTAAAGTATTCCTAAATACTCATTTGCATTTATACAAGAAAATAATATTACCGTTTCATTGTCTTAGCTGTCAGACTTAATGTAGGAAATGAAAGACAATATGAGAGCCTAAGCAGGGGTGTCTGTTACTGGTTTAGATGCCTGAAGCTATGTGAGGCACCCACCTGGTAAATACGATACAGCAGATAAGGGAGATTTGGACCCTTATGGTATGACAACTTGAGGCCGTGAAGAATACCCTGTGATACCTAAAATGACACTGGATACCTTTATTTAGGCATTGCATTTCTGCCTAGATGGTGGTATGTAAAGCAGTGTAACTCATATATCAGTCAAGAGAGCTCTGAGTTCCAAATTAGCCATACTCCTTGGTGAAGGCAACACAGCAATAGCTGCAGTTTGGAATAATTGTGTCGTGCCAATCTCTTTTTTAAACATTTGCATATAAATACAGATTGAATACTTAAATATAACGTTTCTTTTGATTGTCATTTAGGATGCTGGGGAAATGGTTCGATCCTTTGTTGGTGGCTTGGAACTGATAGTCAATTTGCTAAAGTCAAAGAACAAAGAAGTTTTAGCAAGCGTGTGTGCAGCCATTACAAATATAGCTAAAGATGAAGAAAATTTAGCAGTTATAACAGATCATGGAGTCATCCCTCTGTTGTCCAAACTCACAAACACAGTAAGTAATTTCTAAACATATTATGCTAAGTATCTGTGTTTCTTATGTCACACTGCATTACACCCAACTAAAAGGTTTTGCAGCAGCTACAAGGAAGAGCTGTAGAATCCTTCCCTTATGCAATGTGTATTGGACAAGAAAACACACTGTGACCAGTACTGAAATTGCTTTGGAAGATGAGCATCATTTTTGTAGTCACTGTTGCTGAATATTTCTGTTGAGAGATGCAGCTGCGATATGAAGAAAGCTCAAAGGGTTGAGAGAGCAATACGTCTGAGCCATGCAGAGAATCTCGACGATGGGGCTATATGTTACATTTTAATGCTCATATCTAATTTCCAGTCAGTCTAAAAGCACCTTTGAAGTAATATCAAATTCAACAACTCTTCCTACAACAAGAATAATAACGGACTGCTAGCTCCATACCTTACAGCTCCCTCCAGTTTTTAATTGTATTGCAGTTAAATTAGGATGCCTTCAAGATGTTTGAGAAACAATTCTGCTTTTCTATGAAATTTTTATTATATTATGTTGTCTCTCATTTGTTATGTTTTTACCTTCTTCAGAACAATGACAAATTAAGACGTCACTTAGCAGAAGCCATTTCCTACTGTTGCATTTTGGGAAGCAATAGAGTTACCTTTGGAGAGACCAAGGCTGTAGCTCCATTAGTACGCTACTTGAAGTCAAATGATCCATCAGTTCACAGAGCTACAGCTCAGGCTTTATACCAACTTTCAGAGGATCCCAACAACTGTATCACCATGCATGGAAATGGAGTGGTGAAGGTGAGGTGGATGGTTTTTCTTATTTGGAGTTCAAATTATTGAAAGGGTTTGGCATGGTCAAATATCTTTTATTTGAAATAGTTCTTGAATACTGCTGAGTACCTCAAATTTTCTCAACTTTATCCTAAATATTTGGTTAAGTAGTGATTTAGGGATCAGTATTTCAGTGCTAAAGATATTACAGCTAGGTGGTTGTTAGCAATGGAAATAGGATGTTGACATTCACCTCTAGAGTACTTGACTTGAAGCTGACCTAGGCTGGTAGTGACATCACATCAGCATTTTGTTATTTTCAAATTACTTTTGCAAAAGAAGTTGGGTTATGGATAGGTGTCTAGCATGGCAAAAGTCAACTAGGAACTGAATGTAACTGGATTTGGGGTCAAATTAAGATAGAACAATACAAAGGCTTAATTTACCTGGAGCTGTTTCAGTGAGTTCTGCACTTACTTATAAAAATCTTTATTTTTCGAGATAGGTATGAGCAAGTACTGCAAAGATCTTGCTCTAAAAAGAATTTTTCTCTCAAGAAGATTTTTCTAGCAAAGATTTATGTGACTAGTTGAAACTAGTTGAAGTTAAGTTATTCCTTTGGTACAGGAGAGATAAGGATTATGACCTTAGAGACAGAGATTGTAGGAGCTCTCAATTTTCATAAATTTCCTGAAAGATTCACTGCAGACTTTTCATTTTACTTCATGTTCAGGTAAATGTATTGAAAATAAGAGTTGACTTACAATGTAATGTTTCTATTAATGTTGAATTTATGCGTGCACTAATGATTGCGCACTTCAATGTGAGCAGTTTCAATTCTGGTATGGTCTAATGGAATCAGACATTATCATACATACACCTGTAGTTGGCTATACCTGTACTTGGGTTAAAAAGATCCACTGGTCAAGAATGTTTAAAGACTCAATTTAAATGCCAGTACTTGAATTGACTCAAATCTAAGCTGCCATTTCAGTGCTGGAAAGTAACATCTTCCCGTCACAGTTGCATTACACCAGCAGCACAGCACAGGGGAATATGTACAATAATGCAGCTCAATTTCAAACTAGGGTCTGCTGTCTTTTAATGTTGCTTACCTTTCCATTCAACTGACACGACCCATTTTCTGCTCTTCTCTCATCTATTATTTTCATTCATTTCATTATGCAGGTTTTAGGTTTTATAAGTTGTATCATATGGATCGTACTATATAAAGCCGATTCTGCTCATATACTTTTGTAATAATTCCATCTCAGTCTAAGTTCTTTTTCAGTCCTAGTTAAAAGATTAAGACTAATTTAAAAAATTTATTTACACTTGCAGATGAATAGCATACAGAAAACATCACAGGTGTTTGGGTTTTTTATTATTCACAATAACCTGAAATGGCTATAATAAGGGAGAGAAAAGAGAACTGAGTGAAACTACAAAGTAAAATACCGTGGGTTTATTGCATCTAAATGTTTTGTCCAGAGTGCCCTTCTTGTGTACAAGAAACTTGTATTTTTGTAATGGAGTGGACAAGTGTTTGCATGTGGATTTGTGTGTGGGTCCATCACAGAACCAAAGTGGAAGTGCCTCTCATCTCATAACTGATGGATGGCCTGAACATAGGAGAGGATATATGACCAACTCTCATCACATGTGCCAGCATACACATGTATTTCTGTCGTATAAACAGATGTGCATTAGTATTATGTCAGGAAGCAGCTGTATTTGATCTGTGTTGAGACTAACAGCCAGGGTAGCAGGTCTGCTGAAAAGGACCTGGAAAGAAGGTTCAGCAAACTGAACACAAGCCAATATGGTCTCCTGGGAGTGATGAAGGCTAACAGGTTCCTGAGCTGTGTTAGTGGGAGCATGGCCAGTAGGTCAGGAGCGGCGACTTAGCATTTATTAAATCACATCAGGAGTACTACGTTCAGTTTCGACGCCAAGTCCAGTGTAGGGCCATGAAGATGGTTGGGGACTGAAGCACATGACTTGTGAGAGAACTGAGCTTGTCTAACTTTGAGAAAGAAGGCCTTTGGGCAGTGGTGCCTAATAGCAGTGTGCCAGTAGCTAATTGAAATTTATCAAGGTGACAAAGGCAGGCTCTTTTCTGAAGTGCATGGTAGAAGGATAAGAGACAATGGTCATAAATTGAATCTAATGGGTTCCATCTGGATATAAGGAAAAAAAAAATCTACTGTGAGGGTAATGAAGCACTGGAACAGTTCTCAAGAGAGGCTGTGGAATCTCCATCCAAGGGAATTTAGACCTGACTTGACAAGGTCATCAGCAAGCTGGTCTGAATTCAGCATTAACCCTGCTTTGACTAGGAGGTTTGGCTAGATGAACTCCTGAGACACCTTCCAACTCAATTGATTCTGTGATTCCGATAATCTGATTTCAGTCAGATGGAAAATAATTAAAATAATAGGAAATATGGAAAATAATGATTGATCTTTGCATACTACTTCTTCACTATCTTTTGATAAATTAAGCAGTGTACTTCAGCTTCTCAATGGAATTTATTGAGCCATACCCATAGCATATTGAATTAAAGAAAACAGCCATAGTTGTGATAATAAGCTTTCTTATTTGGTACCAAGAAACAGTGACCCTGTCTAATGTGGCAGAACCCTTCTTCACTATAGTCAGACAGGTATCTCAAAAGAAATAGTGTCAGAGGAACAGACTTAATCACTCTGTTGTTTAAATACTTAGGGAGATGTGTAAGATGGAGTGTCTGAATTCCACTCTGTATCATTCAGAAATTAAATATTCATTCCATGAACAGAAAATTAACTTGAATTTTAGGTCAGGGCTATAAATGCATGTGACTAAGAGATGGAGTGCTATCCCACATACCTTGAAGTATTTCAAAATTCTATGAGGTTTAACTAATCCTTCTCTGCAGTTAACAAAATCTCATTTTTTTTGGGAGAAAGCAGTTTGACTGCAAACAAAACTGATTCTGTAGTGAATCTTTAAAATGCAGCCAAACATGATCAAGAATTAAGAGGTTAAAGAGCATTAAGATAAAACCACACCTGTGCCTTGCCACGAAGGACCTGGAATAATTCGTCATATTTGCTAAGTGTCACAATATGCAAAAGTCTTTGGAAGGATTTTTGGAGGTGATTCAGAATATCAGTGAAATCGCCTCTAACCTTAGGAGTCTGCACTGTTGATTACAGACCAGTTAGAACAAGTCCAGAGGAGTCCATGAAGATGCTCAGAGGGCTAGAGCACCTCTCCTATGGGGACAGGCTGAGAGAGTTGGGCTTGTTCAGCCTGGAGAAGAGAAGGCTCCGGGGAGACCTTCCAGTACCTGAAGGGGCCTACAAGGAATCTGAAGGGGGACTTTTTACAAGGGCCTGTAGTGACAGGACAAGGGGTAACGGGGTTTAAATTGAAAGTGGGGACGTTTAGCTTAGATATCAGGAAGAAGTCCTTCCTGGAGAGGGTGGTGAAGCACTGGAACAGGTTGCCCAGGGAAGCTGTGAAGCACTTCCCCATCCCTGGAAGTGTTCAAGGCAAGGCTGGATGTGGCTTTGAGCAACCTGGTCTAGTGGAAGGTGTCCCTGCCCATGGCAGGGGGGTTGGAACTAGACGATCTTTAAGGTCCCTTCCAACCCTAACCATTCTATGATTCTATGATTCTATCTTTTACAACACCTGCACGTATTTCATTTGTCTGTGTTTGTTTTCAATGACATCCAAGTGAAAATTCATGGAAGCACTTAATTTCAAATGCTGCACACATTTAATCTGGAGAATATGAAAGTAATTATATCTAAAGAAACAAAATATTCTTTGCAAATATTATTTCTGTATTTTTCATTATCCAAACACTTTAAACCAGCTTTTTTCCTAATATAATAAGTATAAATAGAGCTGTTATTAAAGCTTCTTTTCATTTAAATCTTTGAGAAATCCCTAACATGAGGCAAATTGATAAAATGGGTAAGTCTGAACAGTAGGACTCTGGAGCAGTTCACAGCTCTTATGTGCAAGTGCAGAGCCTGGTCGCATACTGGTTGCACGTTAGGATTAACCCTAGGTGCATACATTCTGGTCTGCGTCACAAAAAAATGCAGCTGCAGAACTGGAACCACAGTATGTGTGAACAATTGGGAATCAGGACTGCAGGGCATATTGCAAAATGCATTTGCCTTTCAACTGGGGTATAGCCCCAGATAATCCCAGTGTATGTGTTGAAGTTAACATGCTCAGAGATCTGTGTTAACAAACTGTGACAAACCTGCTCTTCTTAGGACATGAAGTGACAAAAGTGCAGTGAGAGGTTGTGAGAGCTAGCTGTCTTGAGCTGTCTTGAGCTTTCTTACCAGTCTCGCTTTGGTAGCATGAAGTGTCAGACGATTTGTCTTATTCTAGTACAATGACTGCAGTATAGGCACATCCATTTTTGTAAAAAGTGTGTAGTTTGGTTTTGCTCCTATTTTTCAGGGAATGGAAGTCTCCCACCCACAAGACAACAATACCTATGGTCATCTAGAGTTTCTAACCCTAAATAAAGCCTGGTTTAATTAGCAATTATCCTGCTGTGATGTCTCCAACTACTTTCTAATGCTTATATGTTGTGTTATTCCTAGAATGGCAGAGCAGCAAAAGCAAAACAACAAATAGGCCTTTTTGGAGGATATATGAGACCAGTGAGACATTGTGGTTCCTATCCAGTGAGATGCCCGTATAATAAGTGAAGCGTGGTGGGCAGTCGGAGAACATATGTTCTTTTGGACCTATGATGGTTTCTCCAGATTTGCTAGTCCAAGATCTTTTGTTCTGTGTTACCAGAGCTGAGCAGATCGTGAAGCAAATCAACACACGCACCATGACAGCTCAGGGCACAGCTGGCCAAACCACAGTCACTTATGAGCTTGACTTCTGTGCTGGGACTGCTGAAATTGCCATCAGGAATCAACTTCTGGAGTTTCAGAAAGGCTAAAGAGGCATTCCCAGGTGGCAAGGAGAGTGGGTGGAGGAGGTTTAGTTGCTCAAATGCAAGAGTCAGTACAGTGCTGAATCTTGCCTGGTCTATTCAGTTGGTCTGCAAATGTTGTCACAGGTGAGACAGCAGTTGCAGCTCTGTGCCTGTGCTATTGGGTGTCTGCACCATGCTTTTCAGTGATGACCTGATGTGTGGGTGTTTTCATTCTTCTAGCCTCTCCAGTGAATAGTTGACTGAAAGCATACTTTATGTAGGGGTTGTTATGTACAGATTTTTCCAGGACAAAACATATGTTTGCTTCGGGAAAATTTGTCTGGGTTCCTTTTACCAGATTTCTGGTGTTTAATCATGCCCAGTTGGATTAATGTCTCAGCTGCTGTAGTTCTGACTAGGTTCTAATACATGCATAATCCCAGGTGTTCTTCAGCACGTGTTCATGTGCTGTGTTCAGATGCACAGAAAGTCTGATGCTTCAGGGAAACATTTACTCTACGTGAATGACACAGTTGCTGAGTGCTTGAACAGTTGGTCAGAGACTTTCTCAAACCATCAGACTTTCTAACCGTTCACTATGCAATGTGTATATACATGTTTCTGTCAATAAACCTAGGAATGAGAATATATAGGGGAAGTGATTTCAGCCAGATTCTAATCTTTCCTGTTTTGCCACTCCAGCAAACAACATTTGCTAATCACAAAACAGCAGATATATGCACACAGTTGTGAGAGAAAACCAGTGTTCCAAGTTTTCACCTATTTGTAACTGCACCCAAAGTAAGCTCAGTTTTCTCAAGCAAGGCTATGTGACAAAACGGTTGGGAAATACTGGTGTATGTCAGCTGCCACATGAGGTTCTGAGTAGACAGAGTGATTTTGGAGGCAGTTTAGAAAGGCAGTTTATGAAGTTTTTCTTTTATGTTCAGTTCCACACTAAATATTCTTATGACTGGGAATGGAACAATGGTTATGACCTGTGACAGATGAATCAATGCTTTCCTTCTACCGAACACCAGAAAATATTTCCTCTTTCTGAAGTAAAAATTCATGGCTGTGCTGCAAAAGATATTTTTATTTTCAAAGACCCAGGAATGACATGTGGAACACTAGAAAGCAGGAGAAATTATTAGACATCAGACTAAGGAACAGGCATCAACCTGAATTCAAGATTAGAGATAGCTGTCCACAAACCAAGGGAGAAGAGAAATCCAGTGGGGGATTGGCAGTTTATAGCCAAGATAAGCAGGGGTTCCAGACAATGTTCTTCACGCTTGGATTCTGTCACAATTAAAGGGAAGAGAAATAGGAAAACTCACAGACAACTGAAATTATCCAGCCATCACCACATTTTTCATGGAAAGAGAAGATCTCCCTTAAAATGTAGCTGTTGAAAAGGAACAAAGATGTCTACCTATAGGTGACTGTTGCTGAAACATTAGAAAAATCAAGCTTGTTGATGGAAATATCTCCAACTGTCCACTAAAGAGTGCGTGTTCTTTTGTAGGGATACTCTTTTAAGGTGAATTGCAGAAAGACTGTTCTGCAAGGCACAGGCCAATGAGGAAGTGCAAATACTCTAGTAGTGGAAAGATTAGTCTAAACAGGTTTTAAAGGAAGAATTCAATTCATCTGAAGATCCTGACAGAATATTTAAGTCATTGTTCTAAAAACTATGTCACCATGTCAAATTCATACAATGCTTCTCTGTGTTACAGTCACACCTTTTCTTGGTTATGTTGGTGAGGATGGTGGTGTGTGTAGGCACTTATGAAACCTCATAATATGCCTTCTAAAAAATTTGAGATATTTTGAAAGATTCAAAGCATATACAAGTGGAAAACACCTAACTGATTATTCCTGGTCATTCTTACTTTGCAAATGGATCATAGAATCACAGAATGGTTTGGGTTGGAAGGGACCTTAAAGACCATCTAGTTCCAACCCCCCTGCCATGGGCAGGGACACCCTCCACTAGACCAGGTTGCTCAAAGCCTCATCCAGCCTGGCCTTGAAGACAGCCAGGGACGGAGCATCCACCAATGAAGAAAGAAGTTAACTTCTGCTGTTGTGGAAGTTAATTTCTGACTTTGTAAGTGATATAAAGAATTTGGTTTTGTAGAATATAATTATTTCTGTGTAAAGAAGGCCTAGGAAGTTTGAATGGCCTCATCACCTACAAAGTTAAGGCCAGTGTTTTAAGATGGGGCTAATGAGAACTCTGAGGAGATTATTAAAGTAATGAAAAGAATTAAGAACAAGGGAAAATAAGCACCCAGAATTGAACAAAATTCTTCAAAGTCATCATTCATCTTAACTTTAAATGTTTACATTGTGGACATGCCCATCTGAAATAGTCACCTAAATTCTTATAATAGTCAAGAAAGAGGCATAGCTTATAGTGTTTTGTCGCTCCTAATTTAGATATTTATGCAAAGATAAGGCATCTCAGTCTCTACTGTATTTTCTTGTCTCCTTTGGCTATAATGGGAGTGGAGGTTCAAAGTTAGATCTGCGCATCTACACTGTAGGTATCTACATTTAATGGGGTGAATCAATCCCAAAGCAGTGAGTAACTTGTTTAAATGACTGTACAGTCATCATTATGTAGGAATGCCAGAATTCTGAATGATAGTGGAATGAGAAAGAGCTATTAAAAAATAATTTATTCTTTTCCTAGAAAAATACAGATGAGATGCATTTATATGCTATAATGGTTATGAAACACTATCTACCTAGCAGTAACTGAAGCACACTTTGAACATGATCTTATAAAATCAGATGGTTTAAATCAGTGGATCTAACTAACTTGAATCCACGGATTTTGAAAAAGATCTTTGGAGTATCAAGGATGGATTCCTTTCAACTAACTTTTGCCACTTTTAGGTATGGAGTTTAAAGTAGTCTAAACTAAGACACCTTCTGTAGTCAGTGGAAAGAATGCAGACTTGTACTAGCTGAAAATAGATGCCCAAGTTATCGGGAAGGAATAGACTCATGAAAGTGCCTAGTTTTCTCCACTGAGCATAGAAAGGACCTAGGTTACTAGCTCAGACTAAACAGCTAGCTTTCAGACAGCTGAATTTAAATTAATATCCTCCTGAATGTTGATTTTCAACAAGCCTTGCGGTACAGGGGAAGTTTCAGAGCTGGAAGAAAGGTAATGTGCCAATATTTAAAAAGCCTAAATAAGATTATAGTCCTGTAAACTGGACACTATTCTCTTGTTAAATAGTCATAGGTAGATACATTATAATACTAGAAGGGATCATTTTAATGATCTAGTCTGACTAGCCTTGCTCATACAAACCAGAGACATTCCTTCAATTTATTTCTGTTTGGAATAGAGTATATCTTTTAGAAAAACACTGACTCTTTACTTAAAAAATTCCAGTGATGGAAAATCCACTAGAGCCATCATAACTTGTTCCAGTAGTTAAATACCTTCCCCATAAAAACATTTGCACCATATTTGTAGCCTAAGGTTTGTCTAGCTTTATCTTATGTGATTACGTGTATGATACTGTTACTTGGGAAACTGAAAAGCCCTACATAGCTTCTGTTCTCATCTAAATTCTTTTTGAGTAAGATCAAATTACTTGTCACATTGTATATTTTTAATTAGTTAAACAAGTGTAATCACAGATGGAATTTCTATCATTTTAGTTCTTTAATTATATTTGTGTGTTAGTTCTGAATTTTTTATTTTTGAACTTTGCTTTTGGACTGAATTTCAGCATACTTCAGAACATAATTCAGTATTCCAGTAATATCTGTGTGAATACTTAAAACGGGTAAAATAACTTCCCTGTTTCTATGTAAGTTCTGTTTGAACATCAGAGATTTTCATTATTCTGTTTGACCACAGTGTTGCCCTCAAATTTCATATTCAGCCAATTTTCTACTTGGATTTCCATGTCTTTTTGGAAACTGTTCTCCAGGTTAGGCCTTTGCATGCTATAATGTTGGCCTGCATGCACAGGAGTTAAAATTAAGTAATATTGTTAATGTAAATCACTGGCGGATTTAGATCTTGTGATACAAGTTGAATTAGTCCGCATTTTTGTAAGAATAATTCACAGTTTAAAAGCAGACACAAAATGCAATCAAGCATTTTATTGCTTTAGAGAGGAAAATTTTAAGGGACCAACACACTGACTCTTCTTGTAATGCTTTTAAAACAAAATACTGCCTTTCCACAATGGAAGATTTCAGGTTTGGGAGAGACATGATTCATTAGAAAACTGAAGGGGTTCCTTGGCTGAGAAAGTGGTAAATACTTTTGCATTATGTCGGCACAAATGGATTAAGGTCTGTGAAAAGAATACCAGTGGCTTTGATTGTAAAATACGATGCTAGAAAATGACTGTTCTGCTTGCAGTGAAATTCTACATTTGCAATTACCTAATCGGATGGTACAGAAATGTTCTAAAACACTTAGGGAAATCTTCCCAGTGAAGTAGTTCCCAGTATCTCATAGGAGGATCTCTTGATGTTTTGACTTAAAGTTTGTGTTTGAATTTCAAAATAATTAAATAACAAATAGTAAAGGAATTACTTTTTCTATTTATTCAGTTATTTCTGTGTCCTATGATGATGCTTAAAGCCATCGATCACAGATAAGTAGTTCACTTTCCTAGGCAGTGATGTATACCTACATAAGAAGACTCCAGAAAACTTTCAACTTAAATGTAGCACACAACAAGGTGGATGTGAACAAATAGGAATGGAGTGGTAGAAAAAAAATCTGTAACTCAGTCATTGTAAGGAAAACATAAATACCAAATAATGACAGTAGGTTTTTTGTGAAAACCAAGGAAACAGGACCACTGGATAGTAGCCAGTCACCCAGACTTTCAGGCACTTATACCATATGGGATCCATAACCTGTGCCGTTGGCAGATTTTTACGTGTGTGTGTCTGTGCTGAAGGCTCCACAAAGTTAGAATAAATTAGCCTCTGTTGAGCTCTGCATTGTTCTTAGCTGCTTTTATAATCCAAACAAGTTTATTTAAAGATACTATTCCTGTGCTGCACTATGAACAAGTCCAATTTCTCCTGTTCTTATTCCATTGCACATACAGAACTAATTATTTTGGGTCTAGCGGAACCATTGACTGTAATTAATGCAGAAGACCAAACCTTCCATTCATGTTCTGACTTTTTCCAATATTGAAACTATCTACCCAACCTACCAGTGCATAAAACCGATCTTTAGCATTGCCCTGTGGTCTGGTTTACTGAATTATTTGCATAACATGGAAGTACTCTTTTTCTTAATGTTACAGAATATTAATAGATGGCTTCTAGAGTGTCAGTAGTTGTAGCTTATAGGAACATCTCCAGGGATGCTGAAAACATAACTTCAGGTGCTTGGTACAATAAGGCAAGCAAAGCAGAGACTCATGCTCCTCAGAGTGGGACTTGATTTGGATATTCATACGTTTGAATATATATATTTTTTATTTAATACATCAGATTTGTTCCTGTCTTCCCATCAGATTATAACCTCAAGAAATGCATGGGGATGTTAGTTTGTTAAACTTTTTTTTTTTTGGGGGGGTAAGGAAGGTGTAACATCTATAAGTATTTTCTGATTTCTGTGCTCAATTAATATATGAGGTATCTTTGCTCTTTGATTCTGTTCTTAATGGTAGAAAAGTTGGCTCTTCCATTCACATGTAATAATCTAAGATATAAAACCAGGTGGTTTACCCATGATATATGAAAGCTATTCTGAAATACAGATTTGTTATTTGGAAAGTTCTTTTATACTTTGCTATAATGACTGTATTAAAAAATACATTTTATGTATTCTATTGTGCAGAGCTTCCAGCATATTGGTCATTGTTTTCTAAAGTCATAAATCCTTGAAAGACATTTTGGCTAACCATTTTATGTGAAAAGACTTTCATAAGACCATCGATGTGAGTTACAAAATATGGAAGACAATTACTAGTAATTTATGATGAAAACATTCTAAAACCAACTTTTTGCCACAAACCATATATATCTGAAGTTTAGAAAATGAAATGCAAAAGTGCCGGCACCTACTTCTTTAGGAGTATTTGGCTATGAGGTTGATTGTTTTCTGTGGGAGGCCTTTGGTGGGAACACTGAATAAATACAGAATTTTATATTATTAAGCAAGGTTTAAGATAAGAACTTCATAAATCAATAATAAATATTTAATATAATATCTACACAACAATATTATCGGGGTACAATAGTATGTATTTGCATATATTTTTTTTTTTTTACTTTAAGTTTAGAAGAATCCACTTTTTAACTATCGCGGTTGGCTCTGTTCAGGCTCCACAGTTCAGGCTGGAGGTACAGCATGTTTGGCACTCCAAGGTGATGTCTGCTGCTTTTTATAAATTAGTTGTTACAGTTCTTGGACATCAAGAAAGAGGACACTAGATGGCAAAATTTCTGCATGTCTGTTGGCTACAGAAAGTATGCCCAATCCCTTCACCTGCAAAGGTATTGATCACATCACACTTCAGAATTTCAGATACGAGATTCCATAAACTGAGTCCAATACCAGCATTTTTTGTTTAGTTTCCCAAGGGTGAATGGAAATTTACAATGTTACACCACTGCAATTTCTGTTGGGTTAGCAACTGCCAGGTGTGACCATTTTCCTTACAGTTTCAGCTCCAGGAAACACAAACCAATAAGCCTTTACCTTCAGTAAGAAGCAAAATTTCACCATTGATAAAGTAGGGGTACTTACATGTAAAACATTTTGCTTTTGCACCATTGCCAAAGGTGAAGAAGTTTGGCTTCAGTGTAGATTAAGCCTCAGACTTTGGATGATCTGTCAAAATTTCACATTACTAAAGTTTATGATACGTAGCAAGTGTTCTGTTAAAATCTGGCTGATCTCAGATGGGATAAAACAACAGCCTAAGGGAGATCAGCTTATCTTTGCCCAAACTCTGTGCTTTAAGAGACCTCTAATTTAGTAACATTTGGATAGCAAACCTAGAGGCTGGCATAAAGCTCCTCTTGGCACGTTTCAAGCATCTTTTAGTCTTATAAAAAGAAGCTTGTCCCGCTAAGCTGTAGGTGTGTTGGAGTTGTTTAACAGTAGCTGTGCTCTCCAGCTCTTTTAGTGATAAATGATCCACTTCAAATAAGTGCCATTGCAGCCAAGTGTGCAGAAGGAATCATTGAAAAAAATTTAAATAGACATTTTTGAAACTTAAAAATGCACAAACAAAGTATGTTAAACCAAAATATATGCTGCTCCTTTTAATGGAAAAGATTGCTACTGGCTAAGACTGCCAGCTTCAATAGGTGTGCCAAAAAGCCAAGGAATCTGGCAGAGTCCATAGATAGCAGTTCCATCTTTCATCTATATTTCTTTTCTGTATTTATCTTGCTTTAGAAAATGCAGAGAATGTCTTTTCCTTCCGACGTGGCACTATTTCCAAACCACAGAAGTACACAGAGCAGCTCCTTGCAATTGTTTAGCTCCCTGCACCAATCTCATCCTTGTGACTGCGTGAAATGTTTCTTTCTAATTTAGCAATAATAAGCAAGAAGAATATTAAAATATGTTTGTTTATGGAATAATATCTACATTGTCAGATATTAAAATTAGTTTTCTTAATTGAGAGATACTGGGCCTAATGTGCAAGGGCAGAATGCCAGGTAATTATTCTTGGCATTCAGATGATCAAAAATAGTTTCCCTGTATGTAAGGAGCTATTCAAAGAACCTGCATATAAAAACCCTGAAGAACAATACACATATATATACACATACATATGTAGATGTATGTGTAAATAGAAGCTGAATTGTCACTCAGGAGTCCATAATGTACTGAATTATGCATTCGTTGTGATTTATGAAAACTTTTTTTTTCTTCTTCTTCTTCTTGTGGAATCAATCACCTTTCAAATTGGCTTCAAGCCCCAGTCATTGTAATCATTTTGATGTTGCATTTTCCACAGCAGAACTCTGCAGTATCTTTTAAGTAACATGGCACATCTTATTGCTGTCATTTTCAAGGTATAGCTGCTAAGGAAAAGTCCTTTTGCAATGTGTAGATTATGATGGGCTCTGGTGTTAATGTTCCTCGTCAGTGTTCTGTACTTTGGCATAAAGTCTAAAGGCTGCCAGGGGACAGGAGGCTGATGAGAATTCTGTCACTGAACTCAGCGAGGGCTGGATCAAGTTATGATGCAATGGGGATTCTATAACAATCAATTGTATATAAAAGCTAAAATCATCTTCTAGACTATGCGTGAAGGTCCATACAATTTCATTTTATTGGAAATTTTATTTTATAAAATTTTGCATGTATCTCCAAGGATGAGACTGTATTTATCAGCTGCTAATCAGTACAGGATTTTGTGCAAGAGTTTATGATAATTTTTAATCTGTGGAAGTTTTGAAGAAAAAAATAATGTTAAAGAATATTGATCACTATTGCTAGTTAATTACCAAATGAGTCTGATAGATTGCAAATTATACATTATCTTCAGACTTAGGGAAACTGGTAAACTTTCACTACAATAAAGACACTGAGGTGCTGGAGCATGTCCAAAGAAGAGCAATTAACTGGTGAAGGGTCTAGAGCACAAGTCTTACGAGGAGTGGCTGAGGGAACTGAGGTGGTTTATCCTGGAGAAAAGGAGACTCAGGGTAGACCTTATCTCTGTCTATGTCAACTACGTAAAAGGAGGTTTTAGCGAGTTGGATGTTGGTCACCCATGTAACAAATGATAGTTCAAGAGGAAATGGCCTCTAGTTGTGCCAGGGGAGTTTTAGATTGGATATTAGGAAAAAATTCTTCACCAAAAGGGTTGTCAAGCATTGGAACAGCCTGCCTAGGGAGGTGGTTGAGTTGCCATCCCTGGAGATATTCAAAAGACATGTAGATGTGGTGCTTAGGGACATGGTTTTATGGTGGATTTAGTAGTGCTAGTTTTATGGTTGGACTCAATGATCTTAAAGATCTTTTCCAACCTAAATGATTCTATTCTAGTTAGAGAGTGAATTTAAGTTGTATCTAGTCTACTGTTGCATTTGTGTTAAAGATTAAAAGAGAACACACTCTCCATGACATAGGGTTGAGAAAGCAGGCACTCATAAAGGTGCTTCCCTACTGCCATAGAGATATGACAGTTCCAAATACAGGATTCAGGCTAAGATACATAAATTAGGGCTCTGTGGAAATATAGAAAGATTAAAATTCTCCAGAAGGTATTTAGGACAGTTAGAATTGTCCTCTGGAGATCTTGTCCTTCACCAATTATTGCCTTTTGCTTACCTTTTCCACAGGTATGTGGAATGAATTCAGGTTATTTTGTTGGTTTTATCTCTGTAAATTGTATTTGTGCAATCTGCACAAATTCAACAGTCATTAGGCTGGAACAGCTCCTTAACAGAATTCCAAAGAGAGGTAATTGAGGGACTCCAGGGGCATTATAGGCTAATGGAGCCTGTATATATCTAAAGAAGGTCTGATGCACTTTTGCACTGGATTTGGTGGACATTCACTGTATATTTTATTAGTCTTTTGCTTCTCAAAACATTTTGTCTTCTCATCTGTTGTATAGTCTATTCATGTGAAAAATCTTGTTGCTATTTGGAAGGGTTGAATTGACCACACTTGGATTTTAAGAGAGCATTCAACAGCACTCTTCACCACAAACTCTTAATGAAGTTAAATTGCTCTGTGATGAGAGGACAAAATCCTAGAAAGGAGGAAGAATTGGTTAAAAATGAGGAGTCAAAGTGTAGGAATTAGGATCAAGTTCTGCAGCCAAGGGATCTTGCCATTCAGTATTTCATAAATGGTAATGGGAAGGGTGGTGAATGGTGAGCTGTAAACTTTGCCGATAATACTAAATTCTTCATGGCAGTAGAGATGAGAGCCAATTGCAAACGGCCGTTCACAGTGCTGAGCCATGGAGGTCACATCTCGTGTGCAAGTACCTCACAGGTCAGTGCAAAGTTTTCACCTCTCATGAAAGCATTGGATTTACTGCACCGAGAGTACAGCACACAACATGTGCAGCAGATGCAAAGGGACTGCCAGTAGCTATCTGTTAGAACTGAAAGGGGAAAGATGTCCAAATATTTGGGCAAGGCAATAAAGGCCTTGCACACAATTTGGACAAAATTTTTCAATGTAATTTTCAGCTAGAGACACCCTGAAGCTCTGACTTGGATCCTGGGTTTGCTTATGACTGATCAGGCTGGTTTTGATAATCTTTCTGCTCTTCTTCTTATAATCCAAGGATTCTCATCAAATTTGCAGTTAAATGTAAGAGTTACTTATCTTTAAATCAGTGTTGACTTCCTAGGGAGTGGGAAATTGATATTCTGTTTAATCCTTCAGCATCACAAATGTATACGAGGGAATTATGTTTTGAGAAACTGCTCTGACAAATGCCAATATTCTGCATAAATACGTTCCTGTTTGGGAAAGGATGTTAAGTTCCTTAATTTTATTGTGATTCAGTGATTTCATGCAAAAAAGTAGCCTCTTTTAGTTGGGAGCTGATGAAAAAGAGTACATTCCCCATGTAGTAGTGCTTTGCCTTACACCAGCTTCCCCATATTTTTATAATTAGGTGGCAGTGTGCCCCAAGACTGTCCAACATGATGTTAATAATGTTCTTGTGCTAGCCTTAGTGTTCTGAAGTAATATTTTGGGTAGCTAGTTAACTAACCTTCCCAATCATTTCATCCTACCTGATGTCCAAAGTAACCACCATACAAAGTTTAGAGTATTAATCATGGTTCCTTTTACCTTTTGCAGTGGTAGCATTTGGCTAGAAGGCCCACATGAACTTTCTTATTTCTAGATTAAATCAGAGAGTGGCATGGTTTTAGGAAATTATTTTTCACATCTTCCCCCACATGCTTTAACGAGATTTAGCAGAGCTTTTATACATGTGCTACAACCTCCACTTGCCCAAGCATAACTGTAACTTTCTTTTTATAAAACTAAAAAACCCAAGCAAGCAAAGAAGCCAAAAGCATCCCCAAAACTTGAAGGTTGGAATTAAAGTTGAGCAATTACACAATAGAAATTTGAGGAACAAACTTGTGCTCTAATCAGAGGAAAGATTTAGATTTAACTTCTATAAGTGAAGTTTTCATTTCCTACTTCATAGTTATGTCTTTAGAGAGGGGACAAAAGAGATCAATGTCTCTAGGATTTCCTGGCTGACATACACAAGTCAGGCAGGCAGGTATTACTGCTTGCTCGCAGACCACACAGTCTTTAAAAATCTCTGATCTCCCAAAGCTTCCAAAATCAAGCAGCCACTCAAGCAGTTTGTGACCAGAGTGGGTCCTTGAGTGGTTCTGGGGGGAGATATTTTGCTTCTTTTTTTAAAAAATGTATGTCAAACTCCACTCTAGATATTTACATACAAATCACAAATACTTTGGTTGAATATGATCTGGAGGGAGTGCTAATTCAAGCCACCCCTTACTTTTTAATCACCAAAACCCCAAAACATTTATCTGTCACAATAAGTGTGCATGGTAATGTTTTTCCACAGCACAGACTTTAGGAGAACATTATAAATTTCTAACACTAGTAAATATATTTTATGATCACTACATCACACTCTGTTCATAAAGCAATGCTCAAGTGACTCAGAAATTTGGGAAGTTGACTCCTCAGTATAAAATAATTTATTCCTTATGTTTTTCTCTAATAACAAAAAGAAGCAGTTTGTCAGTCTTGCAAAGTAACTTCCACTCTATGTTCATCATTACTTTCATTTTTTTTTCTGATATGATACATTTAAATCTACAGATATGAATGAATATGAATATGAATATGAATACAGGCTCAGTGGAGAGTGGATAG
>NW_010257233.1:0-56743 GCF_000690775.1 Eurypyga helias
GCAATTGAAGCCAGATTGAGCAGCTCTGGCTTTAACAGTCTTAGGCCCTTCCCGTGTTTTCTCTGACATTCCTCCTCGTGACCCCTTCCAAGTGTTCTGGGCGAGTTAAAAGCTACACTCAGTCTCCGTGAGCACAGCCTGTTATTCAAAAGGAGTTGGCAGAGCTTTCCAGCTTTCACAGCCAGATGTTACAAGTGTGACCCTGCCAGAAGCTGCATGCATGCACCTTCCCTTTCTCAGCCCCCTTTCACGGCGGATAGTTTCTGGAGAACCTATTCTGGGCAATATTTTGTGATTTGTTCTCTTCTTCACTCTAAGATCTGTCCACAGCACCAAGGCTGCATCATTTCACAGACAAAGAGGGATGAGTTTTGCCATCAACTTCAATGAGCACAAGACAGCTTAGTAACGTAGGATTTTGGGGTCCTACGGTCCTACTCCTGAGTCAGGACCCAAACTGTGGTTGGTGTTGTGAAAAAAATATGGGACAAAAGAAGACTCCTGCCCAGAGAAAGCTTGCAGGTGAGTTTTACGTTTCAGACTAGCCATATGGATACACAGAGACAAAAGAACGCAAATGAAAAATGAGGCAATACTGGTTAGCGTAACACACAGAAATCATACATCTCTTTTCTTCCATCTTTTCTTCCTCTTTCCCACATATTCCTCTATCTTAGGAACAGTTATGATGATGCGTATACCGAGATCTAATTCTTTAGAAGCTCAGCAACCTGTCACCCCACACGGGATGACAGCACTGCAGTTTCACGACGGTAACTCTATGTCCCGCATATGTACGCTTACAGGAGGCCTAAACAGTCACAACTGGTCTTACCCAACCTCCTCCTTTCTCTTCTCCTGCTTTGCTTAGTTTTGAACTAAACTATGGGGGACAAAAACTGTCTATTGTGGCAGCACGTGTGGTTCCTGACCACTGTTACAGTCTCTAAGAGCGTACCATCCATCTCAGGACTCATGACTTGTCACTTCGTTCAATTTATCAGGATGATACCTTACCTCAAACTGAGCAGAGGTGGAGGGGGAAATCACAAAGTTTAAATTTAATACCATTTTATGATCCCAAGAAACAAACAACAAACTCAACCTTGAAAATAATATTTCGAAAGGGAGTTAAAGTAATTGCCCAGCATAATTCTCAATGTTAAAGAGCTTTCTGTCCCTCCAGTGAAAGGTGCTGCAGAAATGCAGAGCATTATGTTTATTTATTAATAATCCCGCAAAGAAATTTTCATGACCGCCACTGGGGACTGTCTGACAGGTGACACAGGCGACCTCCTGCCAGGAGTGACATCTCTCCCCCACAATTTACATTCTCTAAATGATTTGCGATCGAATTACTTACAGCGCAGATTAGCTTCTCCCCCTGCTATTCACTCTCACAGCACCACACTCAACTGTTTGTTCCACAGGGCCATAAAAATAATAATATGGAAAGCTAGTGCCTCTGCTTCCAGGGTGTTCCAACATGGAAACAGCACATTGGCCAGGAGATCGATTCCTGCACTCATTTTCTCAGGCAGTGGGATTTGCGTCTGGGGGAGATGCAGGTCATTGGCTTGAAAAGAGCATTCCGAGTTCACATTTTGATTGCACAACCAGATAAACAAACGAAGTGTCCCAATTAGAGGGAAGATAACAATCAGCCTGGGGTTTGGTGGTACAGGAACTGAGCGGACTAAGGAACAAACAGATTCAGAACAGTCAAAGGACAAATCCCAGACATTTATTGGATGTTGGGGAGACTGTAACCATCAGTGGCATGGAAATGGTTAAGATAATATATTAAAGGTGCAAAGGGTCTCCCAACCTCTGCCACTGTCAGTACTGTCAATGGGTCTACAGACACCAGTGGAATAATTACGGACTATATTTAGATTATGGATGCATCGGGCAGGGTGAAGGTTGAACATGGGGAACATGGTTGTTTGCAGTTCATTAGCGATAGGAGCAGCCCAGGGTGGGAGGAGGGCACCAAACTGGATTCATCCCACCCGGAGTGCTTGTGCTGGGCTGCATAATGTCAGGGAGAGAGATCTGATTATATGTGGAAACTAAAGCAATGAACAACTGCGTTCAGACTGTCACACCCAGCGAGCCGACGGAAGGAAGGAAGGAAGGAGAGGAGAAAGCAAGACCAGCCTCTGGCTCTCAGCCACGCCGCTTCCGTACGAATGAATGCAACGGCCGCTGGGAAAGGGCCTGGGGGAAAAATGCAAAGGGCTGATGAGAGCTCTGTGCGTGTCGTTTGTGGTGTGGTGCTTGCACACGTGTGTGTAAGACAGAAGGCTCATGCGGGGCATTAGAAGTTGTCAACTGTAGGCACAAACCCATGTGCCTGGAGTGCCGTACAGTGGGGGGGTGCGTGAGGGCTGGGCTGCCCTGGCGTGCTGAGCTGTGTCATGCTCTGAGCTGGATGAATGTGTGTGCAGCAGTAAGACATCGAAAGGCTGCATAAGCAGGAGCTAGAGTTCAGGGAGAAGGCATGACTAGTGAGCTTGAAAATGTGTACTGTTCAATGCCTGAGCAGGAAAACATTGAGGCTGTCACAAAGAAATAATCTCAGGTGCCTGTTGTGCTAAGGCCTGGAGAAAAAAACATCACTGACACGAAGTGAAAGATGTGGAAAATAAAGTGACAGTGCAAAAAGGATGGACTGCCCCTGAAGGAAGCCTACAAGGAAGCTGGGGGGACTTTTTACAAGGGCCTGTAGCAACAGGACAAGGGGTAACGGGTTTAAATTGAAAGCAGGGAGGGTTAAATTAGGTGTCAGGAAGAAATTCTGCATGAAGAGGGTGTTGAAACACTGGAACAGGTTGCCCAGAGAAGCTGTGGATGCCCCATCCCTGTCTGTCTTTAAGGCCAGGCTGGATGAGGCTTGGAGCAACCTGGTCTAGTGGAAGGTGTCCCTGCCCATGGCAGGGGGGTTGTAACTGGATGATCTTTAAGGTCCCTTCCAACCCAAACCAGTCTGTGATTCTGTGATTCTGACTTGGCACACTGCAGTGTGATGGAATGCTTCTCCATAGCCTTGTCACGATTAAGCAAAGCTAGGGGAGCAAATATCACAAATACAGCTCCAGTTGGAAGTTTATGAATTTTCCTTTTGCTAATACTGGACCTCAAAACCAGAAGGAAGCTGAGCCCCAAGTGAATTGGGGCCCAGAGCACTCACTGGTGAGACCACTGTTGCTTATTTAGGGAAGAGGAACCTGCGTGCTCTGTGTTCTGCATTTCCCCCACTGTTCTTGCAGTTCCTTTTTGATTCGGGAAGCAATCCTTAAAACCTTGTGCTGAAACCTTCCCAAGTTTAAACCCACCCCTGTTATTCCAGGCCGTGGTGTCAGGGTCTGTTGAGAAACGCAGGGTTGTTACTGTTCTAGTCCTTTATTCACATCACCGTGTTGTTTTCTCAAGGTCCTAAGTCCTTCTAAAAGAGCCAGCAAACAAGTCCAAGGAATGCTGTGTTGCAAAGTCAAAAATCCCAGCTCAAATCTAAAGCATGTTCTGTTTGGGGGAAGAGAAGAGAGAAGGAATGATTGAAATGGTTTTGTGGCACGTAACACCACTGCATATGACCATGCCAACGTGGAAGTCCTTGGTGGTGCTGCTATGCAGGTCTTCAGCTACAGATCTGTTGGCACAGCTGTCAGTAAATAGCAAGTCAGGTGAAGAAGAGGTTGTAGAGAATATGAAATGGAAGCCAGATGCCACAGTATCACATTATTTCCTCAGTGCAGGCTAAAAATGACTGACAGGTTCTCATCATATTGACAACACAGCGCCCCTGTCAAATGTCTGGCAAAGTTTCTTTACTCCAAGACGCTGGGGATAATGAATTCCGAAGTTTTTGAACAGCTGCTTTTCATGGATCATTTAGAATTTGTGATGCAAATATGAAAAATCCATGTTAAATGCCCTCAACTAATTGAGTGGAGTACAGCGAATACAAAAGAAGAGATTGCTGACCTTGGTAAAAACAGCACAAAAGCCTTAATCTGCCCAGAGAGACCAAGAAGGCAACTGAGCAGTAGGAAGGAGCAGAAGCCTGTATACTCTTCATCAGGTTCCTAACTCTGCTTGCCAGCAGATAAATACAAGGCTTTCCTTTTGGGAATATGCAACAGCCCCTAACTCCCTTCCTCACAAACCACAGCAATGGAGAAAGAGTGGGTGAGAACTGGGATTCTGCCAAATTGCCAGCATCAAACTTGACAATTCACGGCAGAATTTGACACTGGGGAGAAGAGAGAACAGTTAAGGGTATCTTTTGGGAAAGGTGGGGAGATATTTTTTAATAGCTTAGAAGGCACAAGATGGAAGAAGAAAGGCAGGGATGGGTGGGAGTGGGGCGCGCGGGCAGCGGGACTGCTTGGGCCTCTGGGGTTGCAATACGGATGCTCACACACAAGTGAGAGATGGAGACACAATACTGGCAAAACGGAAACCAGAGGACAACTGTGGCTTTTCCAGGCTGATGTGGCAGAGCTGTTCACCTTGGAAAAACACGGCACTCAAATTGCCTGGCTGTATACTGCAAATCCCTAGCATTTTTCCTTGGCTAGGTGTAAGCTCCAAAGGTATCAATTGTTAACCATCAGCTGCCTGGAAGAGGGGCTGTTATTGCAGATAAGACATTGCTCTCCCAAGGCTCCCTGTATGGAAAACAGCAGCAAGGTCCAGCAAGCGAGCAAGTCTCCCCAGTTGTAGTTTTCTAAAATTGTAACGTCACGTCCGCTGGGCTGCACATACCAGCTCCGGTCCTGTCAGCTGTTCCTCACTTCATCATCGTGTTCCTTCAAGGGAGCGCGGATAACTGCTCTCCTGTTGCTACAGGCACCGCCACACCTTTCCCAGGTTGTGTCTGCGAAGAGCAGCAAAGCGGAAACACTGGGAACAGTAGAAGCCAATCTATTATTTATACCCAGCTACTCCCTTTGGGCCTGAACTAGCAAAAAGCTCTCTTTAAAGTCATATAATTCTTGGTCAGATTCCAAGAGAGACAAAGGGATGTTGTAGAAAGAGTTTCATATGAGCTTGGTAAAACACTCTCCCAGGGAAGAGGCAGCAGGTTTCCTTTGTGTGGGAAGGCAGGAGGTAGGCGGTTTTGTTTAAATTTACATTCACGAGGAAGGATTTTCCTATGTGTGTTTGGATCGCACTCATTCAAATTTACATTTCTTTGAGCAGTTTTCTGCATTTGTAGGGTCTCGGTGCCATTTCTAAAGCAGCCGCCCTGTTTCATGCCCTCTTGAGCCTGTATCACTGAGGAAGCTGAAAGTGCTGACTCAGCTCTCTGGAGAGCCTGCGAAGCATCTCTGTCCTCGCCGCTTGCCGTTCTCAGTCGTGAATAACCACAGAACAAAAATGTTTTGGTGCCCCTGGTCCAAATGCTGGGCAGATACGTGGCTTTCTTTGAAACAGGAAGGAAGCAGGGAGGTGCCACGGTGGTGCCGTTGTCAGAAATAAGAGCAAAGACAACTGAAGTGGCCAAGTGCCGGGGAGAAGGGAGGGTCGCAGTCGGGTATTGTGCTAGAGGCCTGGGAAAACACTTGGAACGTTCTTTTGCTCCACTAGTTTCAGCCGAGTTTTAAATGCCCAGAAAGGATCTGGAAGGTTGCCAAGACAACAACGTTTTGAAAACCGCAATGTTCAGGTTTGGGTGGGGATGAGGAACGTGTTCAAGTTATTCCGCAGTATCTGGAGTCACAAGCCAGCAAGAGAGCGCACACGGTCGGTAATGCCCAGCAGGAACTGACGCAGCCGTCACAAAGTTCTATTATTCCTTTTGCTCAGCACAAACCACATGTTTTTCATTAGGTCCAAATTGTAAAAGAAAATATATACATATTAAACAAAAATACCAGAGTTCTGTGAATGTGTGTTTGGCAGTTTGCATTCAGGTTACAAATACTCACACTGTGTATTTCAGAAAAAAGCTGTTTTACAAGGTTGTGATCCACACTCAAATAATGCGAGACATGCCATATTCTCAGACATGATGTCGGCCCACACGTCCTCAAAAAGCAAATAAACAAACCCAAGTAAACTCAATCATCCTGCACTTCAACAGCTTGGTTGGTTTGGGCAGATTAGTGCCTTGGAACAAAGGGGTTTATGGATCAGAGACTTCTTCAGTTTTCTGACTGGTTTAAGCCTGGTTTCCCAAGGACGCGAGACTTCGGCATTCACGCCGTCCATCTGTCATCTCCCCCACCTCCTCCACCCCCTACATTTGTAACTCACTGCCCAATCTGAAATAATTCTATGTAATTTGGCAGGCAGTCGAAGGCATCTCCAACACATTTCAGTTTGACAAAGTTTGTGAGAAATCAGTGGACTAGAAAGCGATCGAGTGCGCGTCCTTGCTGAGGACAGACGCCCAACAGCTAGCTCTGCCTGGCCACCGGGGAACGGGGCACACTCCCTTACCCGTCCCGCCGGGGAACGGGGAGGGGGCCGTGTCACACGCACACGTCAGTGCCTTGTCACCCTAACTGCAGTTCACGCCACTGGGGTTTGGATGTAAAATTCCACCGCCCCTTAGCGCAAGCGCGTTGCTCGCTGGCTTTGTGCGCGGCTGTTGAGAAATCTGTGAGAACAAGCAGTAACTGTTCGGCAGCAATATAAGTTAAGGTAGTGTTTACACCATAAAAGTATGCTGTGCTGGTGAAACTTGTATGGAAGGAAGCAGTATCTGAGAAGGGATTGTTTTATGAGGGGCTGACTTTAAAATGACTCATTTAGCACAGAGCAGCAATTGTGACTTGATTAAAAATCACCATGTTCTGGAGTGAACTCCTTGGCTGGGCTACATGTCCTGCCAACTTCGACTTCATCAGCAATAGGTCTTGCCGAATTCCCATAGAAAAGTTCTGGAGTGGGTCCCAACTCCGTGTCCCTCCCCAGGGACGCTGCTGGCACCCCGTCTGTGTCCTGCTTCCTGCGTGCGCCGCGGGGCCAGAGCCTGATCCCGATGTGGTGCAGATCGCATCTTCTGATGCGTTTGTAGCAACTTCCTGTTGTTATTTTTGTTCCTCTGCATTCATTAGGTACATTTTACTCAGTGCTCAGACACAGCAAAGTGCTGGTATTAAATTAAGCAAAAAATCCTCACTTGAGATAAAAATCAGCCTTTTTGCATGCGATTTGCAAACTGCAGTCCCTTCGCAGCCCCTGCCCGAAGAGCGGGTACCGACCGCTGCACGCTGGGGGGGTGGGATGCTCAGCAGTAGGAGCAGACAACCAAGGAACAGCAAGTGTGGGAAAACCAGGACTTCTTGTATTTAAGTTTCCGTAGCCTTTAAGAGGCTCCAACACATGCAGATATAAAACAGATTGCTTCATATTTTAACTTTTAAGTGTATGGACTTTACATGGCCAATTTAAAACTCTGCATCAAACTGCTTTCTTCTCTCCCTTCCCCTGAAAACAGGTTTTGGGGATGGAAATACTGATCTAAACTAAATCCCAGGAGCCTGACAATCCTTCTGCAGAACTTCCCTGAGAGCCTGGAATGTTGCCAGCTTTAAGCGATGGAAAGGAAGACTGCCAGGTCACAGGGCATGCCACAGGTGGGATTTGACTTCTAAACAGTCATTTAATTTTGGCCTGAACAAGATTTATGGGAGTCTATCTGAAATCTCAGAGAAAGAAAAGGATACAGGGCTGGGGGGAAGGGGCAGGTAGACGTGAATTCAGATGAGACAAACTCCATCTGAAGGGTGTAGAATATTCCTGGAAGGCTCCTAGTTTCCATCTCTGTTTTACAGACAGGGAAACTAATGCTTCAAGTAAAAAAACTCATGCTAGCAGAGTGAATAACAGCAGAGGGAAGAATAAGGACATACCAGTCCTGCTGCCCAGCTTTATGGTCCAACCCTCCTCCCTCTACACACACTCCTTTTGCAGAGAGGGTGGGGGGAAAAGGCAGAAATCGTCTGTCATTTTCTGCTTGTACCAAACAAGGTGCATCCACAACTGGAGATTTAAAATTGGATTGGTCTTGAGGACACATTAGGCAGGAGATGTCCAGCCAGCAGCCACAGAGAGGCTCCCCCAGCATGATCCCTTCTTGCATGTGGTCCGAAGGCAAATGAGGCCTCAGCACAGCGAGAGGCACAGGTATTTCAGTCACGTTCCCTGGAACAGTTTCACCAGCTACCTCTAAGGCATTTTTCGTTGCTCCTACTGTGCAGCACCTGGCCCAGAACCAAGCCGGCCCTCCTGAGCACTTGCCATTTTCTCTCTTCCCTCTCCTCCCCTCTTAAACAAAACAGAAAAAGCAAAAAACAGAGAAACCCGACGTGTTTCCCCACAGGCTGCAGACATGAGATGCAGGTGCAGGCTGCACAAAGCTAATGAGTCCAAGTCCCAGCTCCCCACACAACCTCATACAAGATGCCCAGCCCTTTGAAGAAGAAAAATGAAAAGAGAAGCAGCACAAGTGCATGCACCTGGAGGAGATGCGGCTGCTCCCTCCTCCGGCCGCGGTGCAGGTGGACAGGACCCCGCGCCAGGATGCTGCGCCCACTTCTAGTAATGCCTTTTCCTCAAGAGCTTAACAGCACGACTCAAACATCAGCCTTTGCAGCACTTGAGTGGAGCGGGTCATTATTATCCCCTCTTCATAGAGGTAGAAAGCGAGGTGCTGGCTAGAGCAGGGAATTTGTTTGTCCAGACCATGCGGATTGTCAGGGCAAAGACCCGGGGTGGCTGTGCCCACCCTGCTGTGCCAGCCCCCTCCCCATCACCGCTGGTCCTTGAGGTTTCAAAGCTCAGCCAAGGAACTCACTTCCCTCCTCCTGCTTGTGGCAGTGGCCGGCCACCGTGGCAAACGTAACGTAGAGGGAGGAAATGAAAACTGCTCCTTTCTGGTTTGGACTCGCAGGAGCCAGGTGAGACTCCAAAACAGGCCTGGTGTAGCAATGTGCCCTGTGTCCAGCACAGCGCACACGTGCCTTCCAAACCAGGGCCCACAAACCTCCCTGCAGGAGAGAAGCCGGAATGAGGACCAAGTGTGGACAGAGACAGGGATAAACACCACCTCTTCTATCTCACTTCAAACCATTGTTAGTCCTGTACCTCACCCTGTCCCACCGGGAAACCACCTAACAAAGCTGCACTGAGGAGTCTTGGCAGTGACGGGTCTTAATCACCGCAAAGCTTTGAAAGTCAGTGGGAGGAGAAACGTGTTCCTACAGATTTAGCTGGTGCTTTCCAGAACCATCTCTTGCTTTTCTGCTGGAAGCTTAGGTTACTGATATTATTTTGCCTCTTTGCTACATATGGAGAGAAGGAGAAGCTGCCACCTTTCCCTGCCCTCAGCTGGCCAAGCTGCTGCTGCACCCTGGCCACAGAGCCAGCTCCCTCCAGGCCTGCAGCGTCACACTGCCTGTGCTGCCCAGCATCACTGCACTAACCAGAAAAACAAGAGAGGCTTCAGCCTTGCCCTTGCAGAGACCCAGCTCCATGTCCGTGGCACTCAGCTGTCCTCCGTGCCCTCCCAAGGGTCTGCCTTGCCTGCTGCCTCTGCCCAGCATCACCTCTGCTCCTCTGGGCAGGGTTGGGAGCAATCAGACCTTCCGTGCATTGCTTTCCAGTCCTGGACCCCGTGGCAGATCCTGACTCTGTGCACTGTTTGACAAGCATCATCTCACCCTCCTCCCCACTCTTCAGCTACCAGCCCAACACATGTCACACTGCAACATGACAAACTTGACTTCATCCTAGAACACCTCTCCTGCACCTCAGGCCAGCAGGCACACAGCCTACGTGACATTCACAGTGCCACAGAGCTGTGCTGTTACGTGCTTCGTGTCCAGAGACAGTAAATGAGCAAACCTCAGGAACAAGGACGCAACACCCAGACCCACATGCCAGTGCCTGGATTGAGACAGAAGCCATTAGATCTTGCAGTCAAGAGCAGACAGGCGCTGAGACTCCCCGTGAGCCCTGCACACACGCAAATTCACAGGCCAAGGGCAGCCCCAGCACCCTCGCTCGCTCCGAGACGAGGCTCTGCAGGGCCCTGTCAGCACGCTGTGCTGTACCGACCCAAGGCCAGTGGAAAGGCTGGAGCTCTGGGCTGCTCTGCAGTCAATCAGGATCACACCCCGGTTTACACATCACTGGTGGCAGCTCCTGCGGGTGTGCGGAGCTGTAGCACACAGGGCATGGCTGTGCTGCCAGGCTGCCGGAGAAACCTAGAGTGCCCAGGCCGCTGGCAGCACCCAGTCTGGGGGTGCTGCAGGGAGAGTCTCGGACCCTCCTCCCCTCCCACAAATCCCTCTCCTGCCTCCTCCCATCCCGTAGGAGCTGGTGAAGATTTACTCTGGGTTTTTATTTTCGCTAAGCCCTGGTTTATTTAAAGCTCGTGGTCCCAGAGCAGGCTGCATGGAGCAAGGGGAGGGAAACACGCTGGAACCAGGCTCTGCTGTGGCAGGTGACGGCAGGGTGGGAGCATGAGGAGGGGCCCCAAATCCTGTCTGGTTCCCCAGAAACTCAGCTCTAACAGCCGTGAGGGTTGGGAGATCCAGTTACCCACTGGACAGATTCCCCTTGGCTGGTCTGCCCCGAGGGCAGGACACTGCTCCTTGCTGGGAGCAGCTGGTACTGGTGGAAGTTAACCCTTTCGCCTGCATCCCTCAGAGTGTCACTCTGCAGCTGTCTGGGCAGGTGGAATCCGCAGGCTGGGCTCTCCGGGTGCTGGCAGGCTGGGGAAGCCCCTGTGGTGTGTCAGCCAAGCGCTTCTCCGCAGCGTTCCTGCCCGAGCAGCTTTCCCCCGCCTTGGCTGCTCTGCCATTTACTCACCAGGAAACGTTTCAGCTTCACAGAGAGTTGCAAAGCACTTTGTGCCTCTGGTTACCAGCCGGCAGGCCAGGCTGAGAGGGGTGGCAGAAAATAGGACAGGAAGCCGGGGGTGTGCTCAGCCCTAGTTCAGGCGGTCCTGGGCTCATCCAGCCACAGCATCGCAGCTGGTGACAAGGGCTAAATCCATTCTCGGTGCAAACAAGTGCGACACAGTCCAGCCCCCGAACCCAGGATAAAACCAGGCCTGCGCTGGACCCAGTGGGGTGGCCGTACAAGAGCTTCGAGCTGAGACCGGCTGGCCGCTCCCTCAAAAAGAGCTCTGGCCAATGTGCCTGATTTCCCCCTCATTTATTTTAGACTTTCAGCAAGACATTTCTACAGCTACTCCCGATTTACACCAGTGGGAATAAGCGATGGCCCAGGCCCCTCCTCCCAGAAGCCTGGCTGTGGTTCCTCAGATTTCTTCCACACAGAAAGCATTGAGAGTCCATTTTTTCCCTGTTAAATCATCTGATTTTTTTGGCTCCCCTCTCGATAGGAATTCTTTCTTTCTTTTGCATTAATTTTGCCCAGTTCCAGCACTGACCCATGTCTATGAAAGGGGCTTATGAGCTGTAATGTTAACTAGCCTCAGTTTGCTGATTCAGCAGCAGAATAAATAGGTAATTACACTCTGCCATATGTGTCTCTAATTCCAAATAGATGGTGTCCAAAAGGCGCTGTGCATTACCAGCGGATGACTGGAGTTGGGACTGTAAAAATGAGTAAATTGGTCCCCAAGGCCAGAAAAAGCTCTGTCAAATCCCACTGTTTATATCATACTGAGTGGCTGACTTGTGGTTATTTTGTAATTTAATACTGCTAAATGTCAACGGGAAATCCTTTCAACTACAGTTTGATACCTAGTGACAGAAAATCATTCAAGACTTAGACAAAGCAGCTAGCTCAGAGAGGTGCATTTTTTTTCTTTTAATCTTTGCATAAAGAGTGATCTTGCAGCAGCTGCCCTGCCCTGGAGCGGAGAGGGCAAACACACTTCTTGCCCTTCTTCCCCCGAAGATGCACCCTTCCCGTGCCATGCCCGAGGCAGCGATGGTCAGGCGTTGGGCAGGGCTCCTGTACCTTCCCTTCCCAGAGAGGAGTCACTGGGCTCCGTGTTCCTTGAGCCCCCCCAGTGAAGCCCAGCTGAGCAAGTTGCTTTACTCCTTGTCCTGTGCAGCCCAGTGTGAGACTAATTCCATTGCCTGCATGTTTGTTTACAGAAAACAGAAAACCCAGAATGGCCACATTCCCCAAATGCTTCCTGTAAACAAATCCAAATACTTCATGCACACGCAAAGGCTACGCTGGGGAAGGAGCTGCAGAGAGGAGATCGCAAGCGACTTGCAACGTGTTCCTTTCAAATGATGAACCGGATTTCGTACGCCGTGTTAAATAAATACGTCTGAACTCGCCCAAAGCAGCCGACTGCACTGCACTGAAGGTGCTGTCCTGCCTACCCGAAGACCTCATCGATGGTTTGGAACCATCGAGGCACCAAACAGGAGTTGTCTGTTCTGGTGCTTGCAGCTGCTGGTCACCTCCTCAGGCAGGGACAGTTATCCCATTTTCCCTGGGATCAGAGCATCCCAGTAGTGTGCATGGCAAGAAAAGACTCAGCTCAGAGCCGCTTGGGAAGGAAGACCTGCCATAAACTCTGCCCTTTGCCAGGAAACTGAGCCCGGCGCTTGCCATGGGAGGACACCAGGCTGTGAGACACAGCCGGGGGACATGACCGCAGCCCAGCCTGGGCTGGGTTATGTGCACACACAGAGCTCTGCTCAGTACGGGTCCAGCCTGTATTTCAGCAGCTCTTTGTGCCGAGCAGGCGCAGCCATGTTTTCCAGGGCTGCTGTCCAAGCAGGGCCTATCGCACCTGATATTCTTTGCTCAGTCTGTCTCCAGCAGATCTCTCGTCTCTGGGGGCTGAACAGAATAATTAGAGGTCTGAGAGCTGGACAAAGACTGTCTGGTGGATGGGCTAATTTACAAATGCTCAGGCTGTCCACACTCCGAAGCCAAAGGGGAAGCTTAATTAGAGGCACAGGAGAAATTCATCTGGGAGAAAATTAGGGCAGCGAGAAGCCCCAGCCCAGCAGAGGCAGAGGGACCCTCAGTGCAGCCTGTGCCCTCAGAGAATCCTCCTGGCATGGGCTGGCGAGCAGGGCTTTGCTCTGAAGAAATGGGCAAGTGGTGGCCCTGTGCCTCAGAGCAAAAAAGGCACAGTCGTCCGCTCATGGGCTCTTCGCTCCCTCTGGCTTTGGGAAGCTCTGACAGGATGCACCGAACTAGCTCAAGCATCTCCCCAGGGCTGCACGGCCCAGCCTCGTGTTGGCAATGCCAGCTCAGGCTAATGGGGTCTGCGGGGAAGCTGTTTCACACTCAACTCTTCTGTTAAACACTGTGAGCTGCAAAGTGGGGGGAGCTGCACAAGCTGCTCAGGCAATATGTCTGTACAGATCCCACAGGATCCTGCCTACTGCTCTTCAGTGATCCCTTAGGATCCAGTCTGTTTCCTCAGGTTTAGGCCAGTGGCTCCTAGAAAAATGATGACTGAACAGCTCAAACCTTCTCTGCGAGGTGGGGGGAAGGCCAGGGTCACACAGCAGAACCTGCCTGGTTCCACGTACCATCGAGGCAACGGGCACCCACAGGAATTCAGACCAGGCTAGAGACTGTCAGGGTCCCAGGAGTGTGAGTGGCTTGTGTCACAGCTTCTGGGGCTGAGCCAGTACTTTCTTAAAGTACTTCAAAGGTCTGTTCCTCACAAACTCCCCAAAAATCTGGAGAAGCCTTGTGATTTAGGAGACAATATGTTCTCCCAGTGTCTCCTCTCCCAGTCTGGGGGATGGAGCTGTTTTGTGGCTAAGGCAGCCAAAGGCTGGGGCACAGATTCCTAGGTCTGCTCCAGCGATTTGCTCTGGGGCTTTAAGCAAATCCTGTTTGGCCCAGCCTCTTGCAGGCACCTGACCGAGACAGGAGCCAGTGTCTAAATGCATTATTCTCTCAGTCTTCCTTTCCCCATTTGTAAGCTTGGTTAATACTCTCCCATCCCTTCCCGGGATGGTGTTAGTCTCTGTTAGTACATTTGAAGCATGCTGCGGTCCGCAGAGGAAAGGAATACGATAATGCAATGCTACTGTGTGATTATGTGTTGGAGACTCAGCCCTCACCCTGTCCAGGCTTGGCAGCTCCTGGCATCCCCAGAAACACCAGTTAAACAGCTGGAGCATTGAGCATACCATCCATACCATCACTGCAGAGAGGTGAGCAGCTGCCACCCTGACAGCCCCAGTACAACTGTAAATATTTCCCTTTGTACAGGACTGTCAAATCCTAATTCCAACTACCTGGGGCAAAGGCACCTGAATTCACTAATTCTGCAGCAGATTGTGAGGGGAGGAGAATGCCCATCACACAGTACTCTCTGTCACCCTGGAGCCCCACAGTTCCCCTCCCACCCGCAGCGTTCCGCCGCGCTCTGGAGAGATTGGAAGTTTGTTTCCTTGCGGAGCCTAATCTGGCCCCTCTGCTCTTCTGATAAACAGCTCAAAGTAGGATTTACTCAGGGTAATTCAAAGCCATGCTTCTATCCTCCCCAGCACGACCCAGGGAAAGTTGAGGGTGGGTCCCTGCTCTGCTTGGTAGCCTGGATGCAGCCTGTGCTTCCTCAGATAATCCTTATTTTGGCATCATGATGAAGCCAGGTCCTGCATGGGGCTCATCCCACCTATTGCTTTCTAAATTCAGAAACTCAAGAACTGCAACCAGGAGGGTAAGTTCAGCTTACTGGCAGAGCTGAGCTGAAACCAGTCCTGGACCAGCCCAGCATGCAGGAGATGGAGTCATCCTGAATGGTGATTTGGGGTGCTGCAGTATCTCTTTGGTGTGCTACGTACTGCCTCCATCCCAAACCCCAGCTGTCTCTGGGGCTTTGGACACCTTGCAGGAGGGTCGGCCTGGGAATGACAGTTGTTCCCACTCACCGACTGACTCCACTCAAAAAGCAGTAACTTCCCAGGCTCACAAGGGCCGAGCCAGACATTTCCAACCCAGGCCAAGCACTCAGGTTGGGACCAGCTCCAGCACAACCCACCACCGGCTTCTGCCACTGCTACCTGCAGCCAGAGAGGCACAGGAGAAGCGTGGGCTGTTTCTAGCCACTGGGAATTACTATTAATGTGATTTTTTTTTCCCCATGGCCTCATTTGGCCCAAACCCCACATTCCACAGCACCCACACTGTGCTGTATCTTCACGCTTTGCTCTGCCTGAGGCACGCGTGTTGCATGCACACAGCCTCCTGCCAGCAGAGATAAGCTGGGGAAACTGGTATGACATGTAGGGGGATTTCCTCGCTTGTAACAATATCTCAGAATTCTACTTTTGAGATCAACATGGAGGGGAAAGTGTGGTTTGCACAACAGTCCCTGTAAAGCAGTGCAGCTACTCCTGTACAGCAGAAACAGATTCACTCTGATGCTCCCAAAGCCAAGTCAACTCCGGAACCGCATACCTCTAAAGCTCCCTACGGCAAGATCCAGCCCTTTGGGGTGCTGAGGGGACCTGTGAGACAGGGCTGTATGGCTCCCCCGTGTTCTGAGAAATAGCAGCTGGAGACACCCAGTCCTGGTTTGTTTGATGGGGTCTCTGGGCTGGCCATACCTCCTCAAGTGATGTCTGTTCTTCCTTGCATCCCTGGGCCTTACCCAAGGGACTGCTGCCGCGGCCATTTGGGGACCAGGAGCCGTAAAGAGGATGCCTGGGCACATGTGGTGGCACCGAGTCCTTCACATCGAGCTCTGGCATGCAGGGGCAACAACAGCTTTGATGGAGTGTGACTGGCCAAGAGACTCATTTGGGGAAAACCGCCCCGGCCAGGGAGGTAACATGGCCTGGCTCCAGCCCAGTGGGGTGGTAGGGACAGGGAGAGATGAACTCCTCAGACCCGAACACAGAAACAGGGCTGTCGGTGCTTTTTGCCCAGGGGTAAATGGTGTTTCCGGGGGAGGAAGGCTCGGCAAGGGGTTGTCAGACATGCGGCTCTGCTTTGGCAGGCCAGATCTCCCCTGTCACCCCAGCCTGAAGTGACACCTGCCAAGCCCTTCCACTCCGGCTGGGAGAGATTAAAGGATGGAGTGGCTGGCAGTTAAGGCTCAGTTCATTAGAAAGAGTCCTGTTAATTGGGTATTAACTGGCCTCTGCTGGGGATCGGGGACACATGGGCTGGGAATAGAGGAGCTGCAGTGTGATGCTTGTCAGACATTTGAACTTTGGCAGGCTGGTGTAGCTGGCATGGGGAGGGCAGCCCAGCCCTCAGCTGGCATGTCAGGCCGTGCCCCTTGGAGATTCACGGCTGCTATTGTCTTGGCCAGACTAATCCCTCTTACTGGGATGCTGGTCTGGTTTTCCTCCCCATCCCAGATTGCGTATCACACCTCTTGGGTTTTGCTCAGTTTAAAAATACATGTTTAGGGCTTAATCTGTGCTGCTCTAGGGCACAAAGACCAGGCTGGCCCTGAGATCACCTGACATTAAGTCCTGAAACAAAGCCCTTAGGGCAGAGTCCTCATACTCTGGCACTAAAGTCTCAGCTCCTGTCGCCTGGAAACATAACAGGATTGTCTCCGTTTAGTGGGATTATGTCTGAAAAAGCCTTTTGTTACTGCCACTCTCTGCTCCAGGGTTGACAGCTGAATCAAACCAGATGGGAGTCCCACGGTCAGAGTGAGGAAAGGGTGGAGGGCTCCTGGCTCTGACATGGGATGACCTTGGACAAGTCACTCTGTTGCCCTACACTTGGCCTCTCCTCCCTGGGCCAGAGGCGAGGAAGAGGCCTTCAGAGATCAAACGCCTCTTGCCCTAGACACACCAGGAAGCTGTGTGCAGCTCGAGCAGGGGCAGGGGTTACTGTCCCTCTGTCCCTCTTTGACCCAAGAAGTAAGTCTTGTGTATGTCAGAAACTGCATCCTGCGGTGGGAGTTGTTGGGGGATAAGTGACTTTTAGCGATATAACAGGTCACGTTCACTGGGGGTAAGGAAACACGGGAAGCACAGAGATTAACTGGGAAACGTGAGGCTTGCTGTAAGTCATTCCTGTCTCTCCATTATGTCAAATCACAGCAGCGTCCCCTCACAATAGCACCCTGTGCTATAGGCCAGGCCTCAGCTTTCTTGGGGTTGGTGGCATGAAACTGCCCAGCCCAGAGCTGCCCCAGCTCCGATCTGAGCAGCAGCCCAGGACGGGGCTGCTGCAGGTGCCTTTCAACACAGAGCTGCAACCAGCCAGCTCCCCCTGACACCTGCAAAGCCGCAGTAATGACGGAAGCCTCTCTACCTTTAAGGCATGAGGTATGCTATACACAGCAAGAAGGTTTGCCTAATTAACTCCGATTGTATATGACATTGTCATGTTGATTTAGTAAATATACGCAGGAAATCTCTTTATTTCACCAGCTGATTGGTGACATAATCTGGGTCGGTAAGGAGCAGCCTTGACACCAATTCCCTCTGGTTATGTTACCTGTCTTTTCCACCTGCAATCGCATCAATGAAGCCCACAAGGAACTTCAATAACTAATTTATTCATTTTGCTTCTGATTTATAGTAAAAAGGAAAGGATGTCAGGATACACTTGTCTAGAATGACAATCAAGCCCAGAACCCTTCCAAGCTCACGCCTTCTCGAGAAGTAGAAGGCTTCACCTTAGCAGCATGTGCATTGTGCAGATTGCAATTACCAACCACTTTTGTGTTACTGTAGACTCCCACCAGCTGGGAGAAAGTTTCCAGAGAACACAAGCCTGGGAAAGTCAATTACCTTGCTCCCTTATCTGCTAAAGATATGGGCATCCCTGACTGACACATGACATGTTCAATCATGCTTCTCATGTCCCCACTTGCCCCAGAATAATTACTCCATGTTTACCGGGCTATGCTGAGGTCCTGCTTTTGTACTGCTCTGTGGTGGAAAGGGCACCACGGACCCCTGGGGTCACTTGTATAAGCAGCAGGCACAGGTTGAAAACTCAAGATGATGCAAATGAATCCACAACTGTCTGTGGATGAATCCCAGTGAAACTGGAGTATGGCTCAAGGAGCTTCCATATTATTCAACCTTACTCACACCAAAGCACCGATTTTCAAATCTGCATTTGCTGTCTAAAGAAAATGGACTCCAGGACAGCTCTGCAAACTTCACACTACAACTTCTCCCCTCTTGTGTGATATGGGAAATTTTCAAAAGTTTGTTTTGGCAGAAATCTGTTTCCAGTATCTAACTTTGTGCCAGAAGGTCAAGACTTTCCTTTGCAGATGGAGAGCAGAGAAATAATTACTGATCCCCTCTTTAGAAGCCACAATGAAATTTCTTTCCAAAAGAGAGTACAGTCCTATGGGAATTACTGAAAAGCAGCTGCTCTTAGTCCATGGTGCCTCCAGAGCACTGCTGCAGACCTCCCCTTGCACAGGTTTGCAGTACCTGGGCACGTCCGTGGCATGCGCAGCTCCTGCAGCACCTGACACGCACGTTTCAGGGCTGAGAGAGACCGGGAGCTGCGTTCCTTACTCTTAGAACAGAGGTGGAAGGAGCACTGTTCAACACACATCAGCACATCACCATCCCAGGTCACCACAATGGCATTTCCCATTGACCACAACTCTGTTTGACATCGTTTCCCACACTTGGGGCTCTTTTTCAAGGCCCAGCCTATAACTGAAGTGGTTGTTCTCAGGGGCCGGCAGTGTCAGTGGCCTTATCCTGGCAGAGGCACCCTGGGAGACTAAGAATGCCTCCTTCAGCAGTTCTCTGACCCACTCCAATTTCTGCCTGGAACAACTAAAGCCACAGACCAAAACCACTTCCTCCTGCACACAGACCATCCTCATCAATGCAGCACTCCTCATTGCAGTGAAACGAGAGCCTCATTTGGCAGAACAATCAGGAGAGCAGGGTTAGCTACTCAAAGGGATGTGCAGATACTCTCTGTCAGGCGTGGAGCCTAGCTCAGCAGCAGAGAAAGCAGGGGACAGGGGAACATGCAACTCCATTGGATGAGAGCCTAGTTAAGATCCGTCTGTGTCAGCCCAAAGCTTAATCTGGATTGATGCAAACTGCAGAAAGTATCATTAGAGACTGTCTGGGGAAGTCACAGAGCTTCTCTGCTTCCTTCTTGTCTTCCCCAATAATAGAGATATTTCTGTTTACAAAGGTGGACTTGATCCTCAGAATTTCCTCTGTAGATCTCTAGCATTTGCATGTGTCACCCTGTTTTCCCTGGCTCATTAATCACTCACTGTGCTTGTCAAATTGGAGCAGTGCCTGCTGGGCTCCCGCAACCTGCTAGAGGGGCCCCAGGCTGAGTGTTTCCAGTGCTACTGCGTAGCTGCTCTACGGCCCCCCAGAACACAGCCCCCACAGTGTACCCGACTTCTGCAGCACACCCTAAGAGGCCCCCCTGCAGCACAGGAGCCCTGGCCGAACACATGGCTGGCTTGTTTGCTACAGAGCAAAGCGCTTTCCGTATATTCCACCTGAAACGTCTTTCACCATCCCTGGCATCGGCCTGGTGTGTCCCATAGGCTGACACGCATACACATGCCTGGCCTTTGCTGTGCCTCCAGCCCAGCGCCCAATGCGCCGAGGTCCCCGTGCCTGGGAGCATCTGCCCAGTCCTGCTCACACCATCAAAGTGCTCTCCTGCACTAGGCTTCGCACCTCCCTCTTCCATTACATTCTCACTCTGTGGTTCATTTTCTTCCCTTTCAGCAAAGAAGAAGAAAAAAGAGAAAAAATACATCTGTACACAGCCTCGTGTCCACTGGCTTTAGAGGCTGTTAAGTTTGGGCCGGGACTGAGATCCGCTTTCCAGGCGACAGCCTGTTTTCTCCCTGCACATCTCACGCCTAACGCGGTGCAAGCTCGCTGCTTCTCTTCACCGGTAGCAAAGGCTTTTTACAGCACATTCCCTGTCTTTGATATAAGATGAAAGCACCTCTTGCCCGGCCACCCCAGGGAGTGGGAGAACTGTGGGGAGAGAAGGAGGATATGTCGGCAATATGTGAGGAGAGCTCCTGAGCAAAGACCTGTTTACAGCACAAACAGCCTGGACTGGGGCGACAGGTCCAGGTACAGTTTAAACAGGGTCTGAGCTGAGATGTGGTTGAGGCCTGTCTCAAGCAGAGCGGGGTTTGTCTCTGCAGTTGTGCAATGTCTCTGGCTGATTAGAAGCAAAGCCCATCTCCTCCTTCCTGCCTTCCCCATCAGCTGGAGCACGCAGCTTACAGGAACAGCTCCCTTTTTTCCTTCTCTCCCATTTTTAATGACCAGTCTCTGTGATTGGCATGAAGAGCCAAGTCCTGGTAGGGCTGGGGAAATTCAATATTGCTGAGACCAGGACAGGAAACAGCAGTACGTTCCTGCAGTCACAACTCCACATTAAGTAAATTGTGTGTTAAACTGAAGATGACACAATGAAACCCTGAAATTATCTTGCTCTATGCCATCTTGCAGGACAAAATGAACTTATAAGGGTTCAGTTGGTATTTCTAAGACACCTATCACCTTGTCATCAAGCTCTGAAACTTCTATTCCGGCATTTTTCAAAGCTGACCTATTCGGGTGGGAGCAGGACCAAGGGAGGCTTGGTCACAGAGCCTTGTGCAGAGTGAGGCGCGTGCCGACGGCACCCTGGTGTCCCCAGGGCCATGGGACAGTGGGACCCCTTGTCCCACACTGTTCTGCTATGTCAGTGTTAACAATTTAAGCTGCAAGGAGTGCCATGTAGTCCCAGACAAGGACACTGCAAGATCCCTATTCTACTGAGCAAGCCAGGGATGACAGGGACAGGACATGCTTCCCTGGACACTGATCGGAAAGCAGTTCTTTCAGTTTGAAGTTTATTAACAAAAATGTCCCTGAGCTGGTCTGCGGAGCTAGATGAGAGACTCCAGGGAAGCCAGGTCTCTCAGGAGATGACCAAGACTGCCTATTTTTAGCTCAGTCAGAGGTACCCCAGAGGTAGTGCCAGTCATGGCTGACTGACACCCGCATTAACCAGAAGGGCAGCTGGGGACTGAGGAGTGGAAAAAGTTAACTCTGCCTCATCTCCAATTGCAGAGACATGGAGCGGAGACCTCCAGCAGCCAGGACAGACACATGGCTGCCTTTCCGCACTCGTTCTTTACTTTGCTCTGTATCAAAGACTGGAAACTCAGGGTGAAACCTGGATGCTTGCTCTGCAGTGTGTCTGTGTCTGTGCAGGGCTGTGGGACCAGCTGAGGTTCCTGTTTTACCTCCCCGTTTCAACTTTTCACCAGTGAAAATCAGAGTTTGAAGGACAGTCTGAAATTGAAGCTTAATGTAAAGTTATTTCTAAAGTCTTATTTGAATGTTAAAATGAAACCATGTATCCCTCTAGTTGAATCCCATTAACAGCTATTAAATTTCCCAAAGGAGTTAATAATAAGTGATTGATTTCTATGCTCAGCAGTTAAGCAATGAAAAGGAAAAACCAAGACCATAAAAAGGTGGGAGGGTAATGCCAGAATCACACTTTGACACAAACAATTCACTGGAAAATAATTCACTTGAGGTTTTGCGTGTGCCAAGTCAAAAGAGGGAATACAACCATCCGTTGTCTTTAAACATGAAGCTGAACTGGTGGAATCCTACGGATTGTTACAGGTAGAATATATGCCATTTTTACAGTGCTGTGATAATTTCTTTCCTACTGTTCATTAGGAGTTTGCAACAAGAGCCTTGAAAAGACATACTCGTACATGTCTGTCAAAGGGAAGAGTAGGCCAGCTGAGCAACACTCCCCTTCTCACCAACTGCCTTCACGATGTGCTTAAATATCAGCCACTGCTTAGTCCCATACCCACAGATACACATTTCCATTCGTATTTCATCCATTCCAAACTAAGTATTTCTATTAAAAATCTCTACAAACGCAGAAAGGCAAGACATACCCCCAGTATTGAACGGCAATTAAGCAATTCACTTTCCTCTAAAACTCGTCTACTGTAATCTTCATCAAGAAAATCAAGCCAACCCAAAGCAAATTAATATAGATATGCCTGCTCAAAGTAAATAATTGTTAGAGTCGTCGCTCTACTGGGGAGGGTTTAATTCTCTTCTTTTCTTGCTGTCAGTGGCAAAGAAAGGACATGTTTCATTTTCTCCACTTCAGTGGGGTGATCTAATGGACTGGAGTGGACTCACTAAAGCTCTAGACCATGGTATAAATGGGTAACAGCCATTAGACCACGCAGGAACAAGACAAATCAGCCCTTTTTAGCTTCAGGTCCCCTACATAGCCCATGGGATTGAGCTAATGCAAGAATTAGCCAAACAGAAACCCAAACATTCAGTCCCTTAATGACAGGAGCTGCCTTCCCTTAGGGACAGAATGCTTCCCTGCAAGCAAGACAGAGGGACACTGGGAGGAGATAGGGTGGCAGAGGGCCAGATTAGGGGGGCTTTGTGGTAAAGGTAGCAGGGGAAGGGGATTTTCTACATCGTGTCTCATGGGGAAGGAGTTTGAGGAGCCTGTGACACTGTTTCCCTGGCCCAGGGGCTGGGAATGGACAGGGCTGTGTTTTTGGCTGAGGCTGTAGGCATGCAGGCTGCCTGCCAGAGGACACCCGGGTCAAGAGACGGCGCCCATAGCCCAGCCCCAGGTTGCTCAGTGCTGTCCCCCACAATGCATCTATCAGTTAGAGCAGTCCAAATTCCCTTTCGTCCCTGTTGGCAGCTGTGCACTTATTTGACTGACTTCTGGGAGCATTCCCTGGCCTAAGTGATCAGGACAGGAAACTTTCAAAGTCACCTGAGTCAGCATCATTCACCAGCCTAACCTGTCCTTCACCCATGCAGGCACTTAGAGCTCACTGGCTCTGCCAGTCTAGGCACCAGAAACAAGTCTGATCTCTCTGCTCACCCCAAAAGAGCGGAGCTGCTGTCTGGAATATCTGTGATCAATATATAGAATCAGAGAGTCTGAAATAGTTATTTCAGAACAGAAGTGAAAGTCGTGCTTCGACACACCACCTTGTTCCTGGAACAGGCACAGAAGCTAAATGAGCTGTCAAGATTAGTCACTGCTCTGACCTTGTGCTTTGGCTAGCATGGAGTCACAGGGCTGGAACAACGAGGTTTCCTGTGAAAAATGATTCAGAAGCCTAATGCACACCCCGCTTCCCAGCCCAGCCTGGTGTCTCTGAATTCCATTCCATTTCTCCCATTATTCAAATAATACAACCTTGGAATCGCCCATAAAGACACCCATCCTGGCTTGCCAGAGGGTTTGATTGATGCTTTTCTCCCACATCTCTTTCCACAACCTTGCCTGACTTCTCTGCCCCTGCTGTGAAAAGGACCACGCTGGCCTGGCTGCAATGTAAATGAAGAGGAGTTGCTCCAGTGAGTAAGTGAAAAAAGCATTGTCCGATGAAGATCCCGGGAGAAGGTGGGCCAGCACATCCAGCATTCCCAGGGTGTCTCGGAAGAGGCGTTGGAAGGCCTGCAATGCATTTGTTGCTATTGCACACGTCTGTGCCTGTATGTGTGCTGACATTCAGACAGGACAAGAGAGGTTTGCTTTTCCCACTCTTGGCTCCGTTTGGCTCAGCACCCTGAGTGGACTCAGACAGATCCATCCTGAATGCACATCCCCTACCTTCCTCTCCGCAGAGAGGTGTCCTGGTGCAGCGCTGTGAACACTGAACAAGTGCACTTCAGAGTGTGACCCTCTGAAAGGCATTTACAGCTAATGGGGGAAGGCGGAGAGAGAATAAACATGCACTTTTCAAAAGCCAGTGTAAAAATGGTGTAGAATTAAGCTGCAAAACAGAAATTACAGCTGGAGCCCATGATCCGGGCTGAATAACTGAACAGCTGGAGGCCCTGTCCTTGAGGTGCCAGGGTGTGGCTTGTTCTGCAGATAGGTATTTACCGCTAGCACATTGCCAGATCTATTGGAAAGTCTTGTTGCAGTTTCAAAACAACGGTCACCTCTCCTTGTACCAAAAAAAAAAAAAGGCTGATAAAATACAGAGTAGCCTCACAGGCAATTGGAGGTATAGCAGCTCCTACCCACTGGGTATAACTTTTAACAACCCAAACCAGCTCCAGAATAAAGCACAGAAAATGTCAGTCCTTTGTATGAAAGGGCTTTTGAAAAAGCCAAGCTGATTCCAATTTGCCGGAGGCATTAAGACAGCATATGTCACAGTGCCTGGGAACTGAGAGGCTAAGAGTTGGCTCCAATGTGCTGGATAATGGAGCCGCTACTACTAGTCCAGTGAGCTCTGGCTGCCACCCTGTTCCTGGTAGCAGTTTCCAGCATGCTGGCACTCGGTGCAGGCCACCTGCAAGCCAGATCTGGTCTGTCGGAGGAAACTGGGACCTATTTTAGTTGCCCAGCTGCAGCTCAGCTCATTTGCAAGAGGCAGCCTGCCACATCAGAACTCCTTTAGGAAGCACCAGGAGGCAAACCAATCTGCTGCCTCTGAAAACAAGATGGGTAGGAGGGTGCGTCTCTGCCCCTGCTTGGATGGGGAGCAGAGGGGCTTGCTGCGGGAGGCAGGAGAATGCAAGGGCCATCTCCTCCTCCCCTGCTTTGCTTCAGGGAAGAACTCTGACATCCCCAGGCTTGGACATAAAACTCCAGGGCAGCTGAAGTTTGTGCCAAGATCTCCTGGGGACTGCTACAGCCTGGCACACCAAATCTGGGTAGAGGCCTGGTGGGGCATGGAGACCCCCAGCACTTGCCTCTCCAACTCTGCTTTCCACCAGCTGCCCCCTTCCCACGCAGGGGCCACTCCTCACTGCCTGCCATTGTGAGCAACCCGCACAGCTTCTCTGGCCAGAGAGGACTGACTGCTGAAGAGGCCAGGCAGGTAACCCAGTCCTTTCTGGGGCCAGCCATGGATGTATTTCCCACCATGGCACTGGCAACAGATGTCAGCGTCCTCAAGGGTCAGCCACCAGCTGAGCAGAGAGGGAAGAGGGTCAGGACTGGTCCCTGCAGACTCAGTGAAACAGGAGAGTTGAGGAGTTTGCCCTGGTCTCAGCCTTGTGTCTGGTGGAGCCAGTTAACCAGGATGCACCAGGCCCCCGTGCTGCCTCCCCAGACAAGGCTGCAGAGCCTGTGGGCATCCCTCCGCCTCTTCTCGCTGCCAGGAGGGACTGCCACCACGCTGCTCCCTGCCACTGTCTCAGTCTGGCCACGCAGCTCCCCTTGGAGACTGCATCATCGGATCAGCTGCAAACCAGTGCTGGATCTGGGTCTGCACCTGCTCCCCGCAGCACCTTTCTTCCAAAGCTAAGCGAGTACACCGCACACCAGAGAAGCTGCTAAGCTACAACGGCAGTGTTAGAAGCAGTGACATGGCACGGGTAGGTGATATGTACGCAGGGAGCATGGAAAAAGCTATGCCAGAGGAGAATAATGAAATATTACCATCTTTTCCCAGGCCTGGCCTTTTATCAGATACAACTTCCTTCTCCTTAGTCATACATTCCTGCCAGAACACAGTCTCAGACCCAAGAGCAGAGATGACTGAAATGCCCCTGCTCGCACATACCCCGGTATCCTCTCTCTTGCTCTGGCTGGAAGGTGCCTGCTCAACTGCCTGAGGAGGAACAATAAAATTGCCCCTCCACAGCCAACCGTCAGTCTCCAGGGGAGCAGTGCTGCTCATGGCTATTTATGCTCCAATAAAAAGCAGTGGAAATACAACCACAGAAAAGAGCAAGCAACCCATGTCCTCTTGAGAGAAAAATTGGTCACTCCCACATCTGTGGACCTGTTTTCTCAACCAGAGGCTAGCGGCCAGGTGGTACGGACAGGAGTGAGTCAGACGCTGGGCTGGTCGTAAGCGAGCAGGAAATGAGGAGTATTGTCTGTGCAAAATGTGCTTATCAGAGGGCTAGACTGAAAACGTTCATTTTCTTTGGGAATGTTTGGGAAGTGAAATGCTATCACGTGCGCTGCATGTCAAACCAGAGCAACGCAAACTTCAATTGTAGACGCTGGCAGTTTCCTGTCACAAACAAACTGCAGACCAAGAACTCCTCATTACTACCTCAGTCATTTCAAAGCGTAGATGTAATTATCATGATCTGATCAGGCACAACAGAGAAAGAGGCATAATTTGCTGACAACAGTATTTGCAATAATTAATCTCCCAGATCTTGCTTTACAGGGTCATGGATGTCTTGAAATGGGAAATGGGATGTTGAAATCCTTTGTGTCCCTTTAATCATCTGCACCAGCTGGGGTGACTCAGGGTCTCCTGCCCAGAGCCCGGCGGGGGCAGAAGACAGGCAGGGCTGGGGTGCTCCCACCCGGCGTGCAGCAGGCTACCGCAGTCCCCTTTCCTTCCAGGGACCAGGACTCTGCAAATCAGGAGGAAAAGCCCTGCTTTCAGTCCATGGAAGAAGCTGTGAACCTTTACAGACATCAGTTCAAATGGCATTTATCAACATCGGAGTAGTTCAGCATGGAGGTTGTAGCCCTAAACCGAAATGCCATCAAACTAAGCCCGCAAGCCCTGGGGTTTACCACAGGGTGAGTGTGGGGAAGTTTCAGCTACACTGATGAATAAAGAAGAACCCAGATAAGACGGTTGTAAGATCAGTAGGCAGACAGCATGTCTCAAGCAGGCTCGCAGCCTAGCAGGATTGGAAGGAGTCACGCAGAGCAGACAGGGCACGGGGAGGGTTTAGAGAAGCCAAGTCAAGCATTAACCTTGCCCTGCAAGGTGCCAGGAGAGCAGGAGGAGCTCAGCAGCTAAAGCCTCACTATTCCCCGGCCTTGCTGACACTACACACACAAACCATGGACTGTCAGAGGGAAGAGCTGGATGCTGTGCCCTCACAAAACCCTCACAAAAATCAGGGATGTGTCCCACATCCTCCCAGTGCTCTGTCTGACCACAAAGGGCTTTGTTTCAGCCACCCAACTTGCCTCGGGAGGGAAAGGATTACACGAGCAGGGCCATGTGTGTCTCCAGGTCTGCCCACCTGCTGCTTGTCCTCACAGCGTCCAGGCAGGCGGGTGGTGCAGCGTGAGACGGGAATCGGCTGATGCTGCGGTAGCAGCCTGTAAAAATAAGCCTGAGAGAGTAATATTTCTTTCATGGGAAAAAAAATCCTGCTCACTTGAAAGGCAGCTGAAGCAGAGATTAAAAAAGGTGCCTGAAAGAGGTAAATAGAGCCAGGATGCAAGCTGCATTTGGAGTCACCGTTTCCAGTGTTGAGCTCTGGCCCCTGGGCTGAGATCGACTCACTTTGCTCCCTGGAATGAGGCCTGTCAAAACTCTCCTACCTTTGATCACCTTTTGCAGGAAAACGACATACACATTAGATACTCATTAACATTTATGTAAGTCATCTGCTGCAGCAGCAGCTTATCTTGTCTGCTATTTGCCTGTGGGAAAAAAAAGACAACTCGAAAAAGGCCTGCACAGAAAAGCCCCAGGACCACAGCACTGGAAAGATGCTGCTGAAAAGTCCATCTGATCCCTCAGCACCAGCCTTACTTCTTGCTCCCACAGAAATTCCCACAGAGGCAGAAGCAGCTCAGGGGGGAGCTTCCCAGCTAAACCCTTGCCGTTGCTATACCAGGTTAAGTGGTTAACTGGATGCGCTCTGCTTTTTGAAAATGGTTCACTGAGCACAGCTGTCACCAAACAACAGCGTAGCAGAAACTGAACAAATGAATTCAGGGGAAATCAGATAATAGAGGTGGAAAGTGTCCTGTGATCCATTTAACTGTGTCTGCTCCCATGAGAACACCAGAGAGACTACAGGATTTGGTAAACCAGCACGGCTGTGCGCAGGCTCACGGTGGAACACGCTCCCACGCAGCAGCCCTCGAGCAGGGCAGAGCATGTGACGCTGCCAGCAGGCTGCTGGGACCAGCACGGACATCGCTAACCGTCTCCGTGAAGGAGGTCTGGAGGGAGGGATGGACATGGTACTCCAGCCAGGACTAATCTTGGTGAGCTTGTTGCTTCACAGAGCCTGTTCAGCAGCTGAAATCTCGTCAAAGCACTGTGTGGTGTTTACACTGAGCCAGGTGAGTCTCGCAGGCTGCCCTGCTCACCTGGCTTACACAGACTCAGACCACTCTCCCCACTGCTGGCTTCATAATTAAGAAGTTGCTCTTGCCAGGTTAAGGACACATCTTTCTCTATGGAGCAGCCGGCTCTGTTTACCCCTAATTGCACTCTAGGTAAGAGGTTAAGAGGAGAAAGGATCTTATTATCTGGGCAAGCTGAAAAAAAAATCCCCAACTGGGAGGGCCAGCGCAGCTGTTCCTGCTTCTCCAAGGGCAGGACTTTGCCTCTGGAACCTCCCCAGAGCCTCATCCCTACCCTGGAGAATTAATTATCTGCTCCTTGTGCCTGGGCAGAGAGCAGAGAGAGATGATTCCTTTGTGTTATGAGAGGAATTGCGAGGCAGATGAATTAGGCCTTGCTCAGTGTTCAAAGTCAATTACGGCCCAGCCTGGAACAGCTCGGGTCTGCACAACACGCCATACCCGGCATACGGAGCCTGCGAATGTCCACGCACACCGAGTGTGTAGCAACAAGGAAGGATTTCTCCTGCAAGGGCCTGAGACTCACTCAGACAAATCCTACCGATCAGCTAAGGTCTACAGAAGAAAACTCTCGTGGCATTAGCCATGCTCTGCAGCCCAGGGGAGCAGCAGGGTTACTGCGAGTGCCCGAGGTGCCAGCTGCCCCCAGCGCCGCGGTCACCACACCCAGCGGTGGCAGGCCCTGTGAAGTAGGTGGCAGTGGCTCGGCACTCCATAGCTCACACCTAACCAAACGAGCAGAAGGCTAGCACGCAACAGCCCAGCACCCAGTCCGAGGCGGAGCTGCAAGTGCACTGCAGAGGGATTACATGGGCAGCAGCCAGGGCACACAGCTGGGGTTCCAGCAGGACTCGGAAACTCTTAACTGAATGAAAGCGTACAGAGGATATCACACAGACTGTCGGGACAATTCACCCACCTGGCAGGAAGAGGCTTTAAGCCCAGAGCATCAGAAAAGGCAGGTTCCAGGATGCTGAACTTCTCCAATTGTGTTTAATCAGAAATGGGCAGCACAAGGGCCCTGTTTCTCAACAGTAATTTCTATCACAGGAATGTGGAGCCCATTTGGGAGGGCATGTTGTCTGGATTCATTTCCACACAGATGTACTCACATTTCCCATGCAACTCAGAAAACAGGCTTATCTTTTCCAGGTAGGGATGCTTCTTGACATAGCTAAGAGATGCTGGAATACACTGTGTGAAGCACAGTGAATTCAGGGCAGGAATTGCTTTCCCATCTCCTGAGCACACCAGTCAGTTCTGAGGCAGTTTCTCCTTCTTTGTTAACAATGTAAAGCTTTGGCAGATTACCCAACTTAAAAAGTAATTTAAACTGCACTTATAAAATATTTCATGAAACATTTCTAAAAACATTGCCACTTTCACTCCACAGCCATGACAGTAGCAGTTGAAAGAAGGATGGTGCAGTGAAACCTCTCTCTTAAACTCAGATCTCTTGAAATTTCTGCTGCTTCAAGCTGCTATTTCTATTCTGTATTCACTTAAAAGGTGTGGAAAAAAGGCATATTCAATATCAGATTTTGTTGTTTTAAAACTCGTGGAAGTAAATACTTTGATCTAATCACATGTAAATTATGTGTCACTGTTAAAATATGGGACTGCATGTAAATCTCAGATACAAAAGAAGTCATCACCGTCTCCATGTAGAATGAAAAGAAATGTAGAATATTAAAATCAGGAGGTTCAACTTTATTAGCATAACAGCTTCAGTTTATATTCATGTGCACAAAAAATGCATTCACAGCAAAATAACTCAGAAAGAAGAAAAGCCCTGATTCAGCACAGTAATTTAACTCATATTTAGCTTTAAGCATTGTGCTTAAGTCCAGCTGGGCTTAAGTCCAGCTGAAGAAAAGTTCTCTGATAGTCAAAAAGCCAATAAAAGTTGAGCAAATGATTGCAGGCTGACCAAAAAATCCAGGGTAGTTTTTATCTGAGTTCAGTCTTTGTTTCAATTCAAGTGGGTTGTTATGAATTTCTTTGTCTGGGCCTAAACCAAGCCCTCTGAGGCTAATAAATTAATAACAAGTACTACCCTTGAAGGATGGAGGACAAAAGCTTCCAGACTGCATCAGTCTTCCATTGACAGCAAAAGAGGTAGATAGAGCAGCTACAGGTAACCCCGGCAGAGGCCAAGTGGAACATACTAGTGCATGAAGGGGCTGAGCAGGACCTCGTTCTTCCTCCCTTTTATATGAAAAAACACAAGTGGCCACAAGTCCCCACCTGCTCCCCATTCCCTCCTGTGCTGGGCTGCAGGCCAGAGCTTCATGGGATCAGATTGTCTCCCCATCCTCCTACTGGGGGTGCACTGTGATTGCTGGGAGATGCGGAGACAGGTCTCCAGCTCTCCCAGGGAAAGGAAAGCCTGATGCCAGGGCTGGAGGAAGGACTTGCACAAACTGCAGGCACCAAGGAGCTGATTTCCTCCCCTACATGCCATGAGGAAAGCACTCATTTTGCAGGAGGTGGTTTTTGTGACAGATGCTGATGCGAAGGTGGATGTGGCCACTGAGTACAAAGATCCCTGACCTGGCAGGCTGTTGTGACTCCCTCCGAGAATTGGCAGTGCCTTGTCAGGCTGCTCTCAGATTTCCCGGCTCACTGATCAGTGACCGCGCTGTTACAGACCATCACGGCAATGAAGCCATGGCTCAACAGCGTCAGGGGGGAGAACGGCGAGAGAGCTCCGCTCTCTGCCTGCCCATCAGCACTTGTGTGAGTGTCGGAGTCTGCATCCAGTTAGGTGCCAGCCCATGAAAACAGCCTTTTTTTTCAGGTCTGTGACTTGTCCTGGTGAAAGCATCACCTGGGAGCTGCAGCAAAGAACACACAGCAGTACTGCCAGGCTTGGGGAAGACACAAGTATTTTGAAAGCAGAGTAAGATGAAAATAACGAGGAATGGTTTTCAACTGCTATTAAGTGGAGGAAACCTGTGTTACCCTTCAAATACCAGCACCTGGCACCCAAACAGAAAAGAAAGGAGTTTCGGCTCACACACATGCAGGAGGCTAACATGCTAAGTGATGCTAACACTCTTGGAATCCCTTGAGAGGGTGTTCTGGGGCTGCTGGGCTGCAGCAGGCCACAATGGGAGAAGAGAGAGGAACTCCGCAGAGCCACCACTCAGGCTGACCCTCTGCTGATAATAAGCAGAACTGCTCGTTAAGACCGTGAGCTTTTCAGGGCAACAGCAAATTCTTACTCAATATGTATATGACATCTAGAGAAGGAAGAGCACATTGTCAGTGAAGCCAAAGATGTTAGCATAAAAATTGTAGTGAAAAAGAGTTGTTCCCCGCTTGAGGAAGAAGCCCACCTGAATAATCTGGACAACGGGCGTACGGACATCAGCAGCAGGGTGAAACATTTTGTCATATGCCAAAAGGCTTGATGCCCTAAAAGCTCTAAACCCCCAAAAAACACTTTGGTGACATGAATTCGACCACTTCCCAACAATCTCATTCTTTTCCAGAGCAACCGCGAGACACCCTCTTTTGAGGCAATGCAAAGCATCACTGGCCCCATGCACACAGGAGGAGATCACTGCTTTCTCTTTCTGCACATGAGGTGACTTCACTCTGTTTGCTGTGAGCTTTTGCAAAAGGTTCCTTTCATCAGCTGCCTTTGAGGTTCTTTGAAAAATGGAAATAATTAGGCACGTGTATTTTCATTGGCACAGAGAGACTGAAGCCTGATCTGAAAGGCTTTGCCTTTGCAAGAAAATAATAGGTCCAATTAAATGTACTTTATTCTCTGAAGTTCAAACGCCATAGCTTTGGGGGCAAGAATTACGTGCGGAACAGGGATATAGGTATATATAGGACTGGGGTTAAAGATGATCTGCTTGGGTTTACAAAACAACAATGCTGATGATTAATAGAGAAGCAAAGGGTAAAAGTGTGACACTCCTGTCCAGAGGGACAACGATAAAGCCCTGTGTCCACTGGGCTTAGTCCACCGAGAACCGAGTGACTCCATTTGCATGTGTAATCATACACTGCTAAAATGATGGATGTAGCTGTGATAAAAACACACTGGCCCTGAAGGGAGCTGGATCAGACCCCTAATTATCACTCAGGATTCCTTGCTCAGTTAATGCTTGCAAGAAGTTTTGAAAGTTTCAAAGGAATAGAAATCTTATCAAAGCATTTCTAATTGCACGTAAATGACAGGTACAGCGTCATTTAGCTGGAGCTGCAGGGAAGGGGCAGCGGAGCTCTCTGGAACCAGTGCAAAGGTCTAATGCCACATTCAAAACTCACAGAGAAATCAAACCCTCATATAAATGTTAACTGAAAACAAAATTGCAGTGAAAAAACAGAGAGGATGCTCTAAAAATAATTAAAATCATGTGAGACAAATCAACATGCTCCTCTGCTTATGGGTCTTGGCTCTCTGGGGGCTAACGCCTGTCTTTGCTGCCTGCAATGGCTTTCTTTCTGTATGCTTGGACAAAAGACACTTTATTGCAGTAATTTATCACCCCATAAAAGTGGCTTTCTTGTATTGCTGAATAATTTTGAAAGAAATATGCTTTAAAAATTAAAAATGCAGTCGGTGTATGCACACTCAGGTCTGCTGGGAGACATTTCTGCAACTACTGTAACTGCCTGGGTAGTTTTAATACCTCTACCTTCTATTATTTAAAGTACGATGATATTTTTTCCTTCTCTGAGCTTTGTCAGCTATAAATAAAAGATAAGGGTTGAATTGTACAGGGTATCTGTAAGCACTTCCATTATTGATACTTAGTGTTACTTGGAGGGGGTGGCGAGACCACGGTGCTTCTCATTTGCACCTAAACCCTGAGGCCCAACTGAGAAAGGCAGAAGGTGCATGTTTGAGAGGTCATTTTCTCTGTGCACGCTTCCATTTTTTGTCCTCCATGTGGCACCTTCCAGCATGAAAATGAGGCCTATCCACAGATATTTAATGGAATCTTAGAATCACAGAATGGTTTGGGTTGGAAGGGACCTTTAAGATCATCTAGTTCCAACCCCCTGCCATGGGCAGGGACACCTTCCACTAGCCCAGGTTGCTCCAAGCCTCATCCAGCCTGGCCTTGGACACTTCCAGGGATGGGGCATCCGCAGCTCCTCTGGGCAGCCTGTCCCAGTGCCTCCTCACCCTCTCCGGGAAGAATTTCTTCCTGATATCTAATCTAAACCTCCCTGCTTTCAATTTAAACCCGTTACCCCTTGTCCTGTCACTACAGGCCCTTGTAAAAAGTCCCCCTCCAGCTTCCTTTTAGCTCCCTTCAGGTTCTGGAAGGTGCCGTAAGGTCTCCCCGGAGCCTTCTCTTCTCCAGGCTGAACAAGCCCAACTCTCTCAGCCCTTCATCACAGCAGAGGGGCTCCAGCCCTCTGAGCATCTTTGTGGCCTCCTCTGGACTCGTTCCAACTGGTCTACATACTTCTTATGTTGAGGGCTCCAAACAAAGCAATCTTAAACAACGATGCTTGGAGAATCTGTGAAAACTGCTTGATGGGACCCCGGATTACCAGGCAAGGCTTCCTAGGGTAATCCCAGGACTCAGAAGCTGCTCAGACAAAGTCTAGAACCAGGTCCATGAGCAGGGGAGCTGGCAGTTTTCATAAGGGCTAATGCTCACCTTGGGTGTTGTTGTGGCCCAGTGAAATTGCAAATCAGCCCAAGAACACACCATCATTTGCCTGATGAATCAATAAGCACCCTGAGCTGAGCTTCCCCTTCATATTCTCTGTTTCCCATATTGCCTCAAACTGGTAATGACTGCGTCAGATACCCTTTGCCAGCCGTACACTAATTACAGATCTGCAACCAGTCCTGATACTTCTTCAAACCACAAGATGATAAAATTAGATCATTACTCACATCACCCTCTTTGCAGACAATTATCAGAGGGATGCAACACTATCTCCCCATTCCATTTTCTAAGAAGTGACTTCAAGACCCAGAGAGTGAGATAGTGAGCCATGCTCAGAGGTTTCTTCACCAGCTTTTATTTAATCAGTTAACAATGAGAAAAGCTGCTCTCGGTGCACAGATACCTACAGAATGAACACACAGGGTAGCACTGCAAGGACAGCCACACAAACCTCGGGCTGTGCGTAAATCCAAATCACTGGTCTACATGTTAAAACTGAAGGGGCTGCCAGGCAAATCACAGGCACCACTGAAAGCAGAAGGGTGGGAGCCTGCATCCAACCACGAGCATAAGGGAGAGGCCCCAAGTTATCTCACTGACAGATGGACTCCTTCTGTATCACACATCCTTGAACTGCCATTTCAGTTGGAACTACGCAGCAGTCGCACAGACACTGGGCAGGGCGCTTGGGGGATTAGCGCCGTGGAAATGCCTCGACAGACACTCACTTGTTGAGCCAGCAAGTTTTGGTACAGGTACCGAACCGTACTGGACCAGAGCAGAGGTTCATCTAGCCTGTGCCCCGGCTCCATCAGCAGCCAAAGGCAGGTGCCTAGGGAAGAGTTTAAAGTTACGCCACAGGGCTGACCCTGTTCAGCCGTTCGTTTATGAAGTCATTTGGGGAAAGATGCGCTGGGTTGAGCTGGGCATTTCCCATGTAAGCATAGCAGCATTCTCAATTTCCTGAAGTGCTGCAAAACCCAGAGTCCCTCTGCTTTTGCTGCCCTTGCAGTCGGCCATGTGAGCTCCTGTTAAGCGCAGTCATCTTTCCAGGAATTCCCAGCCAGTCCTGCCGTATCACAGATACTTTCCAGACCTGCCCTGATTATGCTTCATGTTATGGTACTGGTTTTACACAGCTGAAAAGGCATTAATAAATAATGAATTGATGTTGTTGGCCTGTTATATATATAAGCAGCATGTGTCCAAAATGGTTACCAGCACATCAGTGGAAGTTAGCATAGATAATGATAAGCTACAATTAAAAGCAATCTATTGCTCTGCTGGACTGCGTAACAGTATGCAATAAAAGATTAATCACTTATTAAAATAGCTACAAGTATTTCATTAACCTTTATGCATTATTTCTAATGGGGCTTGTCTACACGGCAGTCACTGCAGTGGCTAAGTGGACTCAGTGCAGGAGTACCGGTCGGGATTTAAGCAGCCCGTTCCGGCACTGTGCGCAGGGCAGCTGCTGTGACTAACAGCATTGTCAGTGCTCAGACCCGAGTATTTACCCAGCTCCTTGGGCTGGGTTTCTGGCCCTCGTTGAGCTCTGCGCTGTTGCAGCACTGCAGTTAGTACACAAAGAACAGGTTAAAAGCTGAAGTTGGAGCTGCAGCTCCTGAGATGTTGAGAGATGACTCTTCACCATGGAGCCCTGCATGACACATCTTGGGCAGTCAGGTCACCCTGTGAAGTGCCGATTCCCAGTGCTGGCATCCCAAACCGAATCCCCCCATCTGCCTTCCTACACACTGCAAAGACATTTTGCCCATGCATAGCGGCCATTCCCCCTAATTCTCTAATGACCAGCTGAACTCTTGCCACCTGGTTTCCTTTCCATAGTAAAAGTCAGAGGGGTGTGTATTCTGGAGAGGAGGTCTCCAAGGAGCCCTGGATGTCTGCTCTCACCTTCATTTTGTATGTGTGTCACCCATGCTAGGAACACCCGTATTGTACCGTGCCATTTACACCTGTTCATTCCATTTAGTGTGATCATATTCTGTTATCAGTTGGATCTGGATTTACACAGACATGGAAACTCAGGAAAACTCTTTCCTCCAAGCACATTCTATTAGCCCTGGTGATTACTCCCAGCAGTACTTACCACTGGCTAAGAGAGGCCTTCAGAACTGAAGTACTTCAAGGACTGTGTTTCCCTCACAGAAGCTACTCTGCTTCTTCAACACCCTGCTACTTGAAGCTCTCTCTGCCCCTGGCAGCCTATCATAAGCCTGCAGAAACTAAATCAACTCAAAACCAGTGTGTGCAACTGAAAAGTGGTTTTCAGGAATGCTTTTTAAGTGTGTAAAATAACTCCATGGCTTGTTGAAAGTCATCAAGAGGTATGCTTGAGGAATAGTGTTTGGAGACAGCAGAAAATAGCTCTTCATTCTAAAGGATGGCAAAGTGTCTTCAGTTCTCTCTTCCTCTCCTATGCAAGTATTATCCTTTAATGTGGCTGGTCCTAGAGTGATAAAGGACACACCTTCTCCATCAGGTGAAAGTATGATCTCTTTTCTGCGTTCCTTAGCACACTTTCTCTGTGCAGGATTGAGCATGAAATCTTCCTTAACTTCTCAGGCTGCCCCAGCCTTACATCCTTCTTGGCTCTCCAGCCCTACCAGCTCGCAGACAGAAGCACTGAGACATTGCCTAGGCTGCAACCTTCCTTTATTCTCATATTAGTGGGACCTATTCACACGTAAGGCACCTCCATTATGCTTGATCTGAAAGGTATGTGACATGTGGAAACAACATACTTTGAAACATTCACGCAGCAGTTCCGTAACCTCAGCCAGAGTTCACAGGTTGTACATAGATAGATTCCCTAAATCACTAACTACACTGAAATACACTGCTCTCCAGCAAAGCCACTTCTCCTGTGCCTAGATGCAGTTCCTGCCTGTTGATACCTTTTGCTTTTGAAGGCTGGAATTTGTCTGATGTATCAAGGCTAGGAGGGAAGAAGTATTTTTCTCACAAAGGTTTGAAATCGCCGTCAGTTTGCACCTCTGACTTCCAAACCAAACAAAACTCTTCTATTGCTAGATGCCACAGCGGCGATGTAAAGTGTTGCTTAAGTGTGTAGTATCACTGCTCCCCCAGAGCACCAGCCAGGTCCAAGCAGAGAGTTTGGGAATGTCTCAACAAAACTGGGATAAGTTTTCAGCTTGTGAAGCAAGTTGATGAATTTCTTTTTACACAAATCTACCTGAGGTGATACAAAATTTATTAGGATCATGTGCACCTTGTTTCAGTGGGGTCTGAGTGTGTTGGAGCTTGTATGGCAGAGGAGCCCTCCCCTGATCCTCAGTACTATGGGCATATTCAAAAGCACCAAGTGCAGAAGCATGAAGTTTGAGAAGCAGCATGACTCCCCACGGGAGATAGGATATCAGCGTCCCAGGATGGCTCCAGGAGCACGGGGACTGCTGTACCAGAGGACCCAAGTGGTCTGTCTGCCCCAGCGTCCTGCCCCCCTGAGAGAAAAGTGCAAAACGTGCTGCCGCAGCACAAGGCCCTCTCTGACCCTCTGCAGCAGGAGGGTGATCTGTGCTCTGAAGCAGCAAGGTTTAGATATCCAGTCCAGAATGATATGGTGTTTATAAACTCATTATTACACGTGAGCAATGAGACAATGAAGAGAAAGATGCCCAATGCCTTTTTTGCCCTGATAAGTTTTTGACCCAGACAATAATTTTGCTGAATTCAAAGTATAATTTGTATTTTAAAAACCCTCTTTTTTGTTAAGCTTCCGATTCCCTTTTTGCAGTCCACGGTCTCACTTCAAGACTTGCCACAGTAGGGGGAATTGCCCTAGTGCTGAAATGGTGAAAGGTTAAGAAAGATGTGGCAGGTAGCAATGACTCTTTAAAGCCTTTCTTTGGTGCATGCCTCCTCTGGCACTGAAAAAGGCGTTATCTACTGTGGACATTATATACAGGGTGTGGAGCAGAAGGAAATTTATGAACTGTTTTCTGGAAAGCAAGTGCATTTCAGTTATGGTATGTACAAACTTAGGTCTTATGCTCCATTTGACAAGAAAGCAGTGTTTCAGTAAATTGTCCTTGCATTTGCTCCATCCCATTTGCTGCTTTCAAATGTAGAAAGCATTCTTCTCCTTTTCACAGTTCCAAAGAAGACAAGTTTCAGAAGGGAGCATTCCTGCCCAGGGTTGGATCTGGAGCTCTGCACTTGACTCGGTTAATAATGGGTGTCCCTGAACTCACTGTTTACAGGATGAATGAAATATTTTTCACCCTTTGTTTGCCTCAGTTCTTGGCACCTCTGCAAACTATGAAAAGCTGAAAAATCTGGAGCTTGCCAAGAACTGTTAATATGAAATCTTAATCTTTCCTCCCTGGTCTGGCATTCACATGTGTCACACGGTATCTCACGTCTGATCTTGGGCAACATCTGAGCTTTTTCATACACAACAGTACAGAGCTGGGGCTCCACGTACGTGTCGTACAGGTCTCCTCTCTCCCTGTGTAATGCCAGGAGTAGTCAGGCACTGCAGCACAGCTCAGTCTGCTGCCTAGTCCCTCTTCCAGAAGCACACTTTTTTAAAAAACAAATCCTTGGCTGTTTTCATCCTTCCAGCTCATTTTCCAGTGCATTTCATCCACTGAAGTAATCATGGTTATTTCAAATGTGTCTGTAAGTATCTGAAATAGCTTTTGTGATTTCCTACTGCCAGAGCTGGCTTCGGAAGCAAGCAAGAAGGGAAATTGCCCAAGGCTTGTGGTCCTAGGCAGGGCCCTTAAGCTAATATAGTTAGTAGCTGAAGCCCCATTGTATGTAAGCGTGAAGGAGTCCATCCCTTGGCCTCTACTAGAGTCTAACAGCCAACCTGCGTGCTGCTTTCACTCCTACGTAGTTTGTTCTATGCTGCAAAGTGGTCCCTCTTGACAATGCAGTTTTCTTCCTAATGTTAAATATTTTGGCTCCCTTCAGCCATGTCAAAGTCGAGCGCTGTTCCCCACACAGAGCAGGCCACAGTACTGTAGAAGTGCGTACGTTCAGACAGGCACCAGGTCCAGCGTTCAGAAGCACTGGGCAGTCACAACTCCTGCCGCAGCCCAGAGTGCTTCATGATCCCTGAAACCACGAGCCCTGCAAGTACAGCTCCATGTCCTCATTCCCCAGGGCTGAAGTCAAACCCACTGTCCTCCCATGTACCTCAGTACTCTCAGCTGATGTAAAGGAGCTGTATGCCACTGAAGTCAGCTGGACCACACAGACTTGCACTGGCACCCTGCTCCTGCCTTTGCCAAGGACACTGTGGGTTTGTTTACATGGGGAGCCACTGTCTGGTCCATATTAGTGCTTCAGATATATAAAATACTGCATGCAAGTTGAGATAAGATCACTTGAATGGGATAGGGATTACCAGGAAGCCAGGCTGGGCCAACAATTGTGTGATGTACACACCTTGTCCATACCTTGAAACACAGCACCAGCCATTTCAAACACCCAAATGCTCTGTCAGTGGGAACAAGGAGAGTGGGGCTGGCACAGACCAGCCTTGACAGGCTGTAACTGGAGCTGTGGACCCAGCTGCATGTGCTGCAAACCCTTCCTTGACACCACCACAGTCTGCTCTCTTGGAGCCCTGGAATGGTTTCAGCAGTTCTCAGACAGTATCATATCAAATTACTGAAAGCATTTTCAAAGAGGTTTTTGCTTCCCTAAATTTTGTTCGAGTTAATAAAAAGTGACAGAGTTGGAGAGAAAGCAAAGCACATGTGTTCCTGGAAAGAAAAACAGGGCAGTTGTGACCAAGCGGAGAACAGTGCGATCAGGATGGTTTCTGAACATCTGCCGCCAGGGAATGAGGCAAGGGCGTGGGGAAAGGAGGAATGAGGACGGGAGAAGACACCTCTCTGCAAATCTCAGGCTATCCCCCCCATATTCCACTCCCTGCCTTCTCCTACAGATCCTTATTTACACGCAATTGAGCGTAACAACCAGTAAGACCCGCACTGCATAGAGGCCTGGTACACTTCCAGCAACAGCACTCTCCTCCTTAAGAGCAGACACGGTCTGCTGTCCACGACCAAGAGGCTCCAAGCCTGACATTCTGGAACCTTTTTGCAGCACTAAATAAAAGTTGGTGGCAAGAGGAGAAGAGGACGGTTTTATTTACATGTGCCAGAAAACAATTTTTTGTGTCTTTCGTTCTCGGGTCAGGCATGTGTTTCTAACTTAGAGCTAATTAATCTGCTAAATTACCTCCAGCAGCTGCAGAGAAAAATTATGATTTAATTACTGGTGAAAAAAAACTTTCAAGTTTCTTAGTTTGAGCTACACAACTGAAAGCACTAAGATTTGGTGCTTTGGTGGTTTTTCATAACAGGAAATGGTAATAACACATTTCTGTCTGAAGGAACTTCCTCTGGTTCCCCTCTTGGCACTAAGGGAACTTCAGGAAGCTGCCTGAAACAGGCACAAAGCCTTTGCCATGGCAGGAAGCCAGTTCCATTCACTTTCTTTCCCCTGCTGAAGTTTTTGGGAACCCCCGAAAGGCTGCCGGGCACTTGGCTGAAACAGGAAAGTGAAGGCCTGCATCCTGCACGCTTAACATGCAGACACACAGGGGAATGAAAAGAGGAAAAGTAATGCCCTGATTTCCTCTCCTGAGCACCGTCTCACACAAGGCAATGCAGACAACCTTACTCTGGTACCAGAATAAGACAGTCTGATCCCAGCCCAAACCTGTCCGCACGCAGGGAAAGGCATTTCGCTGTGCGCTCACGGGCAGCCTTCTTGAAACAAATGTTAAGGCAGACAAGTCCTGTGGCAACAAAGGGAACCCTGAACTCATTGAATTTAATCCAAACAATCCTGCAGCTCCTCTCCGGTGCAGACCAGGGAGTCAGACTCTGACCTACCCCGTCACTTTGTTACATGACAGGACACAAGAAAGAGCAGCTCGGGCAGTTCTCCAAAATCTCACACTCCCTCTTAATGATCATCCTGGCAAATTATCTTTTGCTTGCCTCCAGACAGGCAACACTTATGTCTTTCTGAAGTCTTTCCTCCAGACTCTTTCCTGAAGTTCCCACTTCATCCTGGATCACCTGACATCTAGGGGTCCTGCACCACTGCTGCAGGCTTCACTGAAAAATGTGGCCTTTGGCAGCACACATCAGGTCACACTGAAATGTCCATATCCCAGCCTGGAACACCCCTGCCTGAAGTTCCAGCCACTGCCCTTAGCAGACTGCCGATGGTCTGCAAACGTGGCTGGGCTGCAGGCGTGGGGCAGGGGCTGCTGCACACCAGGTTTCCTCCTTCCGAGAAGCCCATTGCCTCCTGCTGCTGAAATGCTGTCTGCAGCTCACCGTACGGCCTCGTGTTATGTAGAGCTCTGTGAGGCACTGTAAGTGCACTGTATAAGGTCAGAGCTGCTTAAGCACATGTAATGGGACCTACAGTGCAAAGAGTAGGTAAGGATTACACTCTAGATCCCATGCTCAGTGCTCCTGGAGAGGCAGGACCTGGACAACCCCCTGCCAAGCCTGTGCCACTCCAAGGGGCTGAGCAATAGGGAGGTCCCTGAATGGTCACTATTAGCAACTGCGAAGTACGTATCTCACTCAGACACACTGTTAAAATACATCTTTCTAATTTGGCAAAGCAGATTTTGCCATCCTCCCCCACCCTTTCAAGCTCAGAAATGTTAACAAACGCTACAGTTCAGAGGTATGAACAAGGCTGTCCTAATAATGTGTCTCTCTAGATTCTTGTCATGCTGCCCTGGTGATATTCAGCGTGATAATGAAGGCAGCAGGGAAGGAAGAACAGAGAAAATAGCAAACAACCTGGGAATAATGTGGAGTTGCCATGAAGAGTCACAGAGTCGCTTACTGGAATTTAGAGCAGTTTGATTTTTTCTCTGAAGTCTTGCTTGTTGTAGCAGAAGCCAGTACGTAGGAGCAGAACCTCTCAATGGGGCAGCTCAGGTAGAGACGAAAATGTTTGTCCTGGGCACTGTCAGCTCAAAGATGCTCTTCGCTACAAGATCCAGATAGAACGAGAGGGCACAAACAGCCCCAGGGCTGACATCACCTCACAGCCTCCAGTCATTCCTACTTGGGCTTAGCTTAGCACTGAAAATGCAAGAATGGCCTCTCCTTTCCAACTGTCCCTGGTTGGCACCTGGGCTGCCAGTCACAAGAGATCAAGGGTCAAGAGAGGAGAGTGAAAAAATAGCTGCCTCCAGCTTGCTCAGGAGGTTATTGCAGTTGGGAGTGAAAGATGGGAAAGTGAGAGGGGATGGAGCAAAAAAGAGAGGGGGGATCAACTCACAGTGGAAGGTGCAGGGAAAAGAAAGCCCAGGAACGACTCCATCTCTCCACTCTGGCCTTGCCCTTCACTCTCCCACCTGCTGCCACATGCCTGCACTCACTCAGCACCCCCAGCACAAGCCCCTGGCCAGCCAGCCCTATGCTCTCCCTGCTCCTCAGCAAACACGCTGTGTGGATTTCTACTGAGCCATCCATAGCTGCTATAACACACATGTGGATGTCATGCAACAAGCTGTGAAATGAGGCACGTGGCAAAGGCATGTGGTCCCAAACTTGCAGCAGGGATCCTACACCGCTGCACTACTGCAGGGAGTAGTGAATCCAAGGAGCAGAACAGCAGACACTGCTCTATTAAACCCACTGGGCTTAATACCATCTTCAGCCTTAGGATGCTGTGACAAGAGTTGACATGAGGCCAGCGAGGGATTCAGACTTCTCTGTCTTTCCAAAACTTCAATGCACTGGAGCGAAGTTAGCTTTTTGTGTTCTGCTGATGTGTCTGATGAACTCTTGGCCACAGCATTCACTCCATCAGATCATGGTGGTGAAACTTCATTGTTCAGCTGGGCTCACAGAAGTAAGCACCTTTTGTTAGTTCCTGCAGAGCTCCGTAGATATAAACTTATTGACTTGTGAGATTACTTCTTTCATCTTGTCATTTGGCTTTTATCTTTCGTAACAGACACAACGTTTAATTCACACTAACTGAAGATACTGGGATTTTAGTGAGTTTTCTGTCAGTTCCCATAACTCATTTTGATGGGAACCCATTGGATTTTAATGGAAACCTATTAGGTGAACATATTGTGATCATTAATGAACTTGATGTGCAATTATACGGGGAACCACCTAAAGGTAATTAAAACCTATCAAGACCACTGGGGAATAAAGAGAAAGGAAGTTAGTCTTGTTTAAGACAATTAGTGTAGACAACGATCTGAGAACAAAGTAAATGAACCCTGATGAAGAAAAGCTGCGTAGGTGGCTACCCCGGAAGATATAGGCCATGCAAACAAGGGTTTCTTTAGAATATCAACAATTATAGTTGTCTGGTTTTTTTCTAGTGCAAGTGGCACTTTGACAGGGAAGTTCAGCCTTTTGCCTAACTCTGGCATTTTGCTAATCCTCTGGTTCTCTGGGTCTGGGGCAGAAGAACACAGAATGCCCTTCTGACACCTCTGTGCTTGTAGATCCAGGCAGAGGGAGGCAAAGGAGTGTTAATCCCTCTTGTTTTGAAGGATCTGCAGGATGACATTACGCCTAGGTTGTGCACACATACAACTTTCACTGTGTGATCACTGCAGAGGTTGCGTGCAGCTAACAGCACAGAAATGGCAATACCCCAGAGGATGAATTCCAGGCGTGGCAGGGAGCAGAGCTGTGTTCCACCCTTATTCCAGGGACTCAAATGCAATGTAAACTGCCTTTAGTCTGGTACTGTTCTGCCCTGTTGAAATGCTGCCTGGGGCCAGCGACTTTTCCCCACAACCGTGAAGGGCCAGCATCTCAAAGAGAAAGCAAGCTGCAGGCTCAGAAAGTGCCTCCAAATCACTGACATATTCCTCAAACTCACAAGAAATCCTACTCCTTGCTGACCATGAGACAATTAAAGGGTCCCCCACTCCATTGCCACTGATCTGCTCTGCGTTCCTTTGGTGCAGAAAGCAAGGAATGTAACGTAATTAGCTGGCGGGTGATGTCCACCAAATGTCATTCCTGAACACATTTGCTTTAGTCCCTATTCACTAGCGTCAACAGCAAGGCTGCTTCCCAATCCACTGGCAAAGGCTTTCGCCAAGATTTTAGAATTCAACAATGAAACAGGCCTGCAACTAAAACATTTATCTGGCAGTTTTCCCTCTTTAAGTCAAAGTGTTATGTTGGCACACTGCGCTGTGGGTGGCGATTTGCCAGAGAAAAGCATGTGTTGGAAAACCTTGCTCAATATTATAGCAATCTCGTGCTCGCAAGCCTCGTACGACTCGAGGAGGAGACTGCCAGCAAGGCTCCCAGCCGTCCTCGCCGCTTCCCGGGGCAGGCATGGCGCAAAGCTCGACAGTCGCCCAGGGCAATCAAAAAATGAGGTGTTGCTGGACACCTCTAGCATGTTACATGTTGGACTGAGGAGCAATCGGAAAGGGGGGCTGTGCAGTGACTGCCATTAGCATATGTCAGCTGGTCAGCAGGGGAAGCTTTGCAGAGGATAGCACAGAAAGACATTGTTTTCTATTTTTGAAATATTTCCCTGAGGGTCCTTAAGTTTATTGGGGCCAGACCAAATGCTGGACAGCTCTGGTGGGCTTTTATATGGGGCAGATAATCCTCATTGAAACAGAAAGACTACAGGGACTTACTTGCGTGTAGTGAAGAAAAACACACTGAGGAGGCAGCAGTAACTTAATATGCAAGAGAGGCTGGATTCAGAAGTCAGCTGCATCATTCATTTAGCAACACTCAAGCCATGGAGCAAGACTGGGCCGCCAAGTCTGTGCACTGGGCATCGTGCTCCTGTCAAGTTACATCTTAGGGGAGCCAAGGAATGAGCCAGGACAAAAACAAGAGCATGGAATAGAGTACTACAGAGTCAAACAAAACCAGGAACTGTGTTCAGCTGACCAGTTACCTGGCCAAGGAGCGGGACCAGGAGAACATGTGCTGTGAACAGCTCTAACGGCCCTGCTCTCCCTGTGAGGGTGGCAGAGGTGCAGTCCGAAGGGCAGAGCCTGTTGTCACAGCTGAGCTCAGCACCAGAGGAGCATTGCTCCTGCATGCACAGCCCAGCACTCAAACTAAAATGTCCTGCTGACTGTCCAGTGGCGGGGCAGAAAGCAGAGGGTCTCTGAAGCAGGGAGGCCTGCTGCTGAAAGGGGCTCTAACTCAGCTCAACTTCTGAGACCGGTGCTGGGTCACTGGGTAAGGTCCTGCTTTTTTAGACAGGATGGTCCAAGCAAGCCCTCTCGCCATTCGGCTGGAGGTGTCTCCAGAAACGTTCCAGTCAGAGCACAGGCGCGACAATGCAAATAACACACCTTCCATTCTAAAACAGCTACCTACAAAGTTGTCATCAGACATGCCACCTAAATTAGACATCAAAAGAACATGAAATAGGTTAGCGTTCCTTCTTCTTTTTCACCATTATGAACACCCATAGCTCAAGGACTTCAGACATGTCTTATCCTGCTGTCCTATTTCACTTCCCTTCTGCTCCCTCCACTCCCTCCTCCATCCCCACTACAGCCTCAGGGCCAGATGTTCACCAAATGAGTACCACAGTGGCTCTAGGAATCCCACCAGACAACAGTAAACCACATCTCTGTGAACCTGAGTTTTGTTCCTCAGCTACAGTGAGGGACAGATAATCTTTTCCACACCCATCTATTTAATATAAAGCTCTGCAATACCTTCGGGGTGTGTTTGAGACCCTGGTGGTGGTTGTGCTGGGGAAAGAGAGATCACTAGGAATTATGGACCCACTTGAAAAGTGCAGCTTCATCTTTTAATTCCTTAGTCTGGGTTGGGATTTCTCATGACACTTTAAAAATTAAAGCAACATGCATTCATCCCTCTCCTCATGCAGCCACAACACTATCATTTGCTTTGAATCACCTGGACATAGAAGAAATGGCACAGATAAATTAGTGGTTCTGATTAGCGGTGCAGATGCACCAAGATGCAGCATTACAAACTTTCCAGCTAAGCCAAGCTCCTGTAGCGGTGTAGCTACAGGAAGTGAACAGCCCAACCTGCTACAGTTATCACCAAATGTGGTTAGAGCAAAAGCAATTTCATTTCTGTTTAATGAGGTTTCCAAGTAAAGACATTCTGGGCTTTCCAAGATCTTCATCTTGCTCTATTTAAAACTACCAGCAGGGCAGATGTCACACAGGAAATAACACCGCTGGGCAGCTAACGATGCTGCAGCAGCAGAGCCCTTGCTCTCCTGAGTTGCACAGAGCAAATACTGGAATCTAGCACACCTCAGTGGAAGTCAGTAGAAGAGCCCCCGTGTCAGGGCTCCCTGCCTGGTGCACTTACTGCTCCAGTATCAGGCAGAGCATGAGCCTTCCAGGCTGAGAGATATTAGAAGGCAACCAACCTGGAAGAAAGGGTCAGAAAATAAAACGCAGTGCAGCAGGTACTCAAAAATTCTGTGTAACCAGAGGAACACCTCACTTCCCCTGGGGAAGGGGGAGGGGGAGAAAGAAGATAAAAAGTAAATCATGTGTAGAGCAGGAGGGGAAAAACATGTGGTTGTGATTAATACCTCAACCTTTTATTAATTTATACTTCCATCTGCTCCACCTTCATAATTCTATCTGTTCCACCCCACTGATGTCAGGAGCTGCTGTGCTTTCGCATGTCTCCCAATGCATGTTTGTTTTGAAAAAAAATAATGATAATACATTAATATTGTGCATGTGCCAGCAAAGCAAGCTACCCTTCAAAATGCTCCCCTCCTGATGGAACTGCATGCAATGTACATGCCCGAGAACCTCCTTAGGATTCCCAGCCTGTTTCCTATTTACCCTCCATTTGAACTGAAGCGGGAGATGGGAAAAAGCCTTCCCTTTGCTGCAGTTCGCTTGCCCTTTGTCTCAGTGGTGTGGCTGGCCTTGCCCCTGCTGCAGCTGAGCAATTCTTTTGCTGCATGTTCCAGTTGGAATTTTTGACCTTCAGAAGAAAATAGCAGTTCCACCACCAGCAAGTTCTCGGTTCACAAATACTTCTCCCATGGGGACACCACTCCATTCTCTTTTCCCCAAACCACCAGCAAAAGCTTCAATTACCTTTTCTTACCACCCTTGAAAGCCATTTGACCTTCTTCTTACCCCCAGGCAAGTTCAGTAACTAATTGGCCATTGCTTTGTGCCTGTGGTCTCCTCAGATACCTGAAGTGCCACGGATCAGAGGGGCAAGCACAGCAAAATTTGAGGCAGGAGGTGGGATTTGGAATGGTTTCGTATTTTTCCCTTTGTTCCGTACGTCTCTCTTCAGCCCAACTACTGATGAAGGCCACAAGAAGGACTTTAAGTGAGCGGATAGAATGGAATCCAGGGTGTAATTTTGTATTCATTGTCCCGATCTAACATACCTAACACTAATATTGATTCATTTGATACTTGGTGTTTGCATTCACTAAATTTATAGAATCATTTCAAACTTGCCACAGTCACTCTAGGTTGTCACAGACCCTTCCCATACAGTGGGTATCAAACCCACTATTTCTGTCCAGCTACAGTCACCTAGACTAGTCCCACACTGAGTCCCTGCTTTCCCAGGACACACAACTTTCCTGCACCAATATAATACACGAATCATACCTGTATATCACATTAGCACTGTGATAGCCTATTTTCATCCCAATCCTCACACTTACTCCTGTCTCTAAATTGTTCTTTATAAAGAGGTCTGCAGGGACCTTGTTATTTTTATTGCTGTAATAAGGCAGCTCTACAGGAGAGAAGGAAAGTGTTTAGAAAGATAGCAAAGGCCCTGAGGCTGTCTGAATGTCAGGGAAGGCCTATCGCAGAGGCCAAGCAACTTTGGCTCTTGCCTTGGTGAGCTACCAGTTTTGCTTGCAAAAAGTGTACCAGGCAATGAAATAGAAAGCGTGGAGCTGCCCAAGGATTAACCTGCACCAGGATCCCTAAACCAAGAAACAAGTTAGAGCAGAGATACAGCACCTCCTTACAGCGTGCTGTTGTGTGGTGCTCTTCCCTTCGTCCTCAGGAAGCAGGCACCTCCAGCAGCAATGATCTGAACCCTAGGGAAATGCCCAGCAGGAGCAAATCCAAAGCCCAGGCTCACCAGGCAAGAAATGGTGTATGCTCTGCAGGCATGAATGCTCTTCAGTCCTGTTGGAAGAGGTGTGGAGCCAACGCTGCCAGAGCTGGCTGGAATACCTTTCCTTCCATGTTCCAGAGGCCTGGCCCAGGGACCTTCTGGGGCATTCTAAGAGTCTGTGCATCTGTCAGGATGATTCTTATGCCACTTGTGACAGTTTCATCATAGCTTTTCCCATGCAAATCCTATCAGAGTTTCAATAGAATAGAAGAGGTCTTCCACTGAGTGTGTACATAAATCCCTAGCTGGAGAGCATGTACAGCACAGCCTCAGACCACGCTGGCACTCTTCTCTAAGTAAGAGTTTGCTAGCAAGGTTTTGAAAAGACCACCCCACACAAGTCTTGTTCTGCACATGCTGGTTTGGGTGGTGTGAATTCTCTATCACCGTTACCTGCAGGCTGAGGAGTCTGCTCTGGTAGATATGGTCCCAGGATTGGGACTGACAGGGTGAATCTGCTGGTGGTTGAGCAAACAATGATGCATCATCAGATTTGTGTCTCAAGACTCCAACAGAACAGGTTTTCAAAAAAGGCAGATAGGTAAGAATCCTGGTGGGCCTAGAGGAGATGAAGTTGCACATTGACATGCGAGAATCGCCTGTCAGGAAAGAGAACCAGTGCACTGGCTGAAATAGCCATTGATCCCGTTAGTCTAATCTGAAAGCAAGTCCTCCAACATGCATGACGGAAGATCACAGCCTGGGTCTAATTCCAAATCATGCAGTAATAACACAGAGAGAGACAATGCTAAAGGTAGAGCAAGTGTAAGAGACTTCCAGGGTTACAGCTGAAGCAAAAACAAACATTAAATAAATTGGGCGACAAGAGCTGTGCCCGTCCTCGCTGCAGCCGCTCGCGCTGAGCAGAGATGCTCAGAATGCTTTTGACCGAACGTCAAACATCAGAAAATGCTGTTTCATCAGGAATGGAAGTGCTCCCTGGGAACGTGGGCAGTTCAACAAAGCTTGAAATAGGAATATTTCTGAACAATTTGTTCCTACATTCTGAAGTCTATATCCCTATATATTTTATTGTTATATATCATCTCTGACACTTTGAAATTACTGCACAGAAATGGTTCAGTATTAGAAAAAGGTAATGTTTGGATAATGCTATTTTGCAGGTTTTTTTCCCAACTGAAATATTTCAGATGATTTGTCCAATGTAGCATTTCAACATTTTGACTTTTATTACAATTTAGGACAAAAAAAAATCCCCAAATTCTGAAATATCAGAATTTCTTGGGGACCAATATTTTGTTTTCTGAATAGCCTTATTGCTGAGAGACAAAAAAGTGAGTGTCTTGGGAAGTGATTCAGTGCTGCAGCAGCATCTCAGACACGAGAGTACATGGTGCTGATAGATGAGGCTGTTGTATGATCCTAATATGGAAACTAGAGCTCCAGCAAACCGTTCATCTCCCTGGTGAACAACTGAGCTCAGTAGCTCACAACTGTTTGCTTTATACGCTCCCTTGTTGTTGCCATGAGGCCAAGCACACATAGTCGTTCCCTCAGCATTATCATTCCAGGTTCCCTCTTGGCACAGAGAATTTGCTGGCTTGATCCAAAAGTGAAAGCAGCTTTTCTTGTCTCAATCCCATTGCTTTCAGCAAAGTGGCAACTCGTTTTTCCGAGTGTGCTGGGACTGAAAGAAAGAGCTCTCCACTGTATACCTGTGCAACCCACAAAGGCTTGGCCTGGAAGATTTGCAGTGAGACCCATTCTGCCACCATTATCTCAGAGTTCCTTTTAAGATCTTACAAGGCAGTGATTGATCTGCCCATTGCAATGGGTTTGACTAACATTTCATTACCTATCCCCACTGAAAATGTTGTTTGATTTAGGTTCAAAGAGCTCATTATGTAGGGCTTTTTTTTTTTCCTCAGGAAAAAAAAAAATGAAATGCAGAATAAAAAAAGTATCAAATACTGAGCTAATTACAATTTGCCAAGGTTTGGTTGGTGTATAACTGTATCTGAGATTTTGCTCATTACCAGTTGTATAATATAATTTCTACCGCACAGTTAATTAGCACCCAAAAAATAACCTAAGGAATTTACACAAGCCTGGTTAGAGGACAAGAAATAAATCACTGAGGAGTAGGTCTGGGGAAAATCCCCAGCGAGGGCATCTTCACTATTGATGTAACACACTCAGAGTTTTAGCATTCAAAACAGACATTTTGGGAGAAGCTCAGAAGCATCCCAAGGACATCCTTTGTGCCACATTCCAACAGTTAAACCCCATCTCATACCACAAGCTAAGTGCTTTTATCTAGTTGTCAGCAGATGTCCATACCAGACCCAGCTCAGGCCTGGGAATCATGCTTTCCATTGAGTTGGTGGAAGCACTGAAGTGACATTCAGCCAGTCTGAACACAGCTGTCTTTCACTGCAGAGCTTTGTTTCCAAGACTCTCCTTCTTCTGATGGTTCATTCCAAGCACCTGAAGCTCACTTAAAGAAATTTCACTCAAGTACTAGCACAGATACCTCTTCCTTCCACCACCATGGTACTCATCCTAGGATGCTGGAAAATGTCATCGATCCTTTGAAGCCATGAGAGCTATGACAGACCAGTTGACAGATCTGCTCCCTCACAGTCAACCAGGCTCCCTTTGGTTATGTATAGCCACGTGAATTACCTTCACAGCTGTGCAGTGACTGATAAATAACCAGCTTACTCCTAAAAGGCTTCATCTTGGCTAGTGTTGTTCACCATTGCGGGAACAGGACATACTGAAAACATGTCGCTTCGATTTTGTGGCACATGGGGTTTATGACATATATGGATTTGGTGTCTTCTCTAAGTCAGTTGAGCTATTCCAAACCTTGGACTGAATCCAAAAGGAACAGCTCTCTATGTATTTCTTCTAAACCAGTTCATTAATTCCTGCTTTCTGCCCTTTACCATTCAAATGTTTTTGCCTTTTGAAACATGTCCAGTTGTTCTACCCCCAACCAAAAGAGAAAATAAAATTTACGGTGCACATAAACATACTCTCTGTGAGGCTCTTCCAGCAGCTTGGCAAGAAATAAAGCCTACTGGGATGTATTAAAACCAATGACCATCCCAGACGGTTTAACAAGAAGTTAGATACCAGTAACCAAATATGAAATGTTTTTGCCTTTTGAAACATGTCCAGTTGTTCTACCCCCAACCAAAAGAGAAAATAAAATTTACGGTGCACATAAACATACTCTCTGTGAGGCTCTTCCAGCAGCTTGGCAAGAAATAAAGCCTACTGGGATGTATTAAAACCAATGACCATCCCAGACGGTTTAACAAGAAGTTAGATACCAGTAACCAAATATGTTGCCGTAAAACATATCGCTCTGTCTGGGTCTGTGTTTGCCATCATATCAAAGCCTAGAAGTGGTCGCCAATCTGCCTGTATTGGAATTCTTCGTTATTCACCACTCCTCCCAAATCTGATGTGATCTGCAAACTAGGAAATCTTGCTTTCTATGTCCTCAGCCAAGTCTTTCATACACTGTAACTATCAGAAAGACCAGGATCCGCCAGTGCAGTCTCCTACAGTACACGCTCCTTTATTAACTTGTCTTTCATCTTGAAAGGCTTCTATTTATGCCTCCTTTCCCCACTCCGCTCCTGTCCTCTGGCCAATTTTCAATCAGTGAGCCAATTCTTCCCCTTTCCAACTCCCCACCTTTAGACATTAACCTCCGACGTGGGACCCTGTCAAACACTGTCTGAAGATCCAAGCCTCTCCTGACTGCTGCTTAGCCTCTTGTCTATGCCGACAGGAGTGTATGTTCTAAAAAAAGAAATTTCCAAAAGTTAGCGAAGCAGAAAAGGTCCTTTCCGGAAACCACACTGGCTATCTTTGGTCAAGCTGTGCGTTTCTCAACAGGCCACCTTTCATCTATTAAAACATTTTCTAAGACTTGTCTTCACCTGAAGGGAAACGAACTTCCCTGCAAGACCCTGGTGCACATCTGGGTCGTTCCTTAAATAATGGTGGGAGGCTGTCCGCCTTCCACCTTTGAGGAATCTCCTGCAAAACACTTCAGCTCTGTGAAGTGCCTGTGAAAACCTTTCCAATTTAGACCCACAGTTCCTTTAACCTCTTTAATAAGAGAGCCATAGAGTAGGGGGTTTGGTACCAACCATCCACTTCACACCCTCCAGCTCCCTGAAAGCTTCGTTTTCTATGCTCTCTTTTCCTTTGAGGAATAAAGTCTGGTTTCCACCTTTCTACTTACAACTTTGGTCCAGGCAGCTCCTCTCTGACTCGGGTGTATTCTCTCTGCCAGTAGCCAAGCCTGATATTTCTACTTGCCTCTTTTCTACTCCACAACCAATAGATTAAAACAAAATTAGCTTCCATCTTTGCAGCCAGCCCTTTTCTTCCTGCTAAAAAGCAGACTGCCAGCTTATTCTCACCCTGCTCAGCTCCAATGCCAAAACGTCCCCAATTACCAAAGAATCTCATATATCCTGCTCTGTGTGATCACTCCTACACCATTATCTTGCCGCTCAATTCATAGCCTCTGCCTAGAAGCAGCAGTAAACCTGTCTCAATGTGCCACTTTACATCCACATTGAGTCTCCTTGGTCTCCAGAGGAGTGTCTCGGCTCACAGTCACCTTTCTGCTACACCATTTATAGATGTGTGTGTGCACAAGCAGCTTCCTTCCTTGCATGCCAGATGAGGAGATGAATATCCTATGTTGCTTACATAGCCACATAAACAGGTATTTTCCCAGGCCACTATGTTGTTTTGCATGATTACAAAGAGCTGACTTAAACACATTCCAATGGTTGCATGGGCTAGTTACAATACGTTGTGTGGAGCAGTTGTAATTTTTATCCTCGGCATATTCACACTGCCCTGGACAAAGGTGCTATGTCTGTGAAATGGAAAGGAACAAGATCAAAACTTATTTTGGGCAGAAAAAGTTCTTAGGTTTGAGCCACTGTTGGGGCTTACTGGGGAGAGATAAGAAGATCAGCCCTAAATAATCTGTGTCCAATACAAAGACTCATTCCTCACAAACTTCCCATTTCATCCAGTATGTACTCATGTAGGGACAAGTAAAAATTATTCTGCTCTATCTGCCCAACTTCAGTGTTCTTTACACTAGGTAAGACAAGTCAACCCTTCACCTCAAGCCCTTTCATTGTCATGGTTTTAGGTCATCCAAGGCAGTGACTGTTCCTCACCAGAAACCCTTCCAACCTCCCAGGTAAACAGCGGTAAAGCAGCAGTCCTTCTGGAGGAGCAGAGAACTGCAGACCAAGCTGAGAGCTGATGGCACTGTCCCAGGTAGACATACCGGGTGACAGAGCTCTCCACTGCAGGCTACTGTGCAGCTACATCAACTGGAAACAGCTACTCCTGTGGGTTTTCCTCAACTTCGAGACTGAGGGCTCCTCAGCCCCAGCTACACTCACCTGGCCAGGCACAACCTATGGGAAGGCTCATTCCATGTGGGAAGAAAGTAGGTCAGGTCTCTCACAGGCGCTTTCTTGGCTGCCTCTTATGGCCCTGCCACTAACACATTAGCTCGGCGAAAGCATCAGGCAATGCCAGAAAGGCAGACTGGCACTGCCCAGCCCCACGCTAGCAGCCAGCCGCGCGGCCAGCGACAGGACAATGCGTCACGCATGCTCCAGCGCTCTGGCTGCAAGGTCATCTGCCACTTCCAGCTCCAGGCCCTTGCTGCAGCAAGCTCTCTCCTTGTCCTCTGGCCTACACTTCCCTCCCCCTCGGCCCCAAAGATAGCCAAGGTCACATTTGCTGAGGTACAGGCTCCAAAGCAGCTTTGTTTCAGACAAGCCAGGGGGAGCAGACAAGAGAGAGTCAGTCAGTGTTATCACAACTAATGCAGCTCATTAGAATTGTTTTAAACTCTGAAAGCAAATGAATATCTAATGAGATTTCCCCCCAGGTGTAATTAGCAATAAGCTTTACATTGCTCTAAAAATACCCTCCAATTTTTTGAAAAACTAAATGCAGATAACTGGAAGCTCTAGTTACACTTAATGAACTGAACAAAGCACATTGAAAACGAAGAATATTTTAATTGTGTTTATTTAGCCTTCAGCAAAGGATCCAAGACATTTTCATGATCATCAAATTAATTCCAAAATGCTTCTTCGTAAGCTGTCCAGCTAGCAATGTCGATGTTGATCATATAGAGTGGGCCACTTCCCCATCGGACAGTCAATTTATGAAACAATGCATTATTCAAGAAACTGAAGCCATCTCTTCACCAAGCTTTCCCTCCACTTTCTTCCTCCCATGGGCTGTTCAGTGTATAAAAAGAGTTTATCAACTCAAGAACAACTGCAGTTCTGGCTAGATTATGATTAGATATCTTCTTTCTCTGTATTTGCCCCCAAAAGAATGGTGAGGAAGATACTAATTTTATTTTAAATTATCAAGAAATATCAAAAGTAGGTATTGGCTTTCACTTCAAATCAAATCAATTGGTAGTTGAGTCTGTAGCACTGAGCATGCCAAATGGCCAGTTGTGGCAACTATCAGCCAGAGCGGTCTAAACCACTGACCTTTGAAAGAGAAGCAGCTACAGCTGGATACATCCATCATCCTTCCCTGGAAGTGTTTAGGCCTCGGTCCTGGTTTTGATTAAATCAGGAAAATACCAGCAAGATGCCATGTCACAGCTTCTCTGCTTCCAGTGATTGCAGGCAGGCTTTTGAGATGCAGTGTGAGGATGCCCCTACTGTGAGTGCCGGTCAGACACCTCAAACCCACCTTGGCCCGTAACACAAAACCTCACAGGGTGGGGTGCAAAGAAGGCGATGCTGTACTGACAGAGCCTTGCTCTCAGCCAGGCTTGCTTGCTAGGGCCGTCCTGACACAAAGCACCTCTATGTCCCCACACCACTGCAAGTCAGAAAAACAAGTGCAGAGGAGGAGCAGGGGCTCCCGTCCGCTTCCTGAGCATTCGTGCCACTCTGAGATGTTTTTAATTCTGTGCTGATCACTACAAGGAGGAGCAAGCAGGGTTATGTAGACAGAGCTTGAGTCAAAGAAACAAGCTGATAGAATGGGAGCTGATCAGACCTTTCCTGTGAGTTGCCAGTATCATTCATTAGAAAATTCAAAATGCAGCCAATAACTCAGTCCCTTAGACCCCCCTACTCTTCCATCACAGGTAACAGCACTGCTGCTTCTTCACAGACAGCACGTTCACAGCTTCATTCGTGTGTCCCTGAATATGGATGGAAGGGGAGGACACAAGAAGGGACCACAGCAACGTTCCCTTCTGCTTCTGCTCACTGTGCTCCACGAGCAGCCCCTGGAGCTCAGGCCAGAGCCAGCCCTGCTGCATTGCTTCACACTGTCCAGGTAGTCAGATCCCATCGATGTCCTTTGTGTCCCCATGCCTAGCTTGCCAGCTTCCTCTGAAGCATTGCAAAGGAGAGTTAATTAATTCTGATCACTCCTAATAGTCTTCTAGGTCACAAATTGGTGATTCAGCTTCATTAATTTGATTTCTAACATTTCATCCTTTGCACTCTCTGCCCGATTAGCTTCTTGAAATTTAGTTTTGGTAAGTGGGATGAGCAAGGCAGAAACTTCCAAAGAGATTTTCCTCACTGGTATTTGGACGACAAGCCACAGCGCAAAACTCCTGGACTTGCAGCCAGGGTGCGGTCACCTCAGTTTTGCAAACTTCCGGATGACAGGGGTAGCATGGCCAGGCTGCAGTGTGGGGCACTGTGCAAAGGAGGCATCAATTCTCCTTTCACTCAGGCTGGTCTAAATCAAGAAAAGCACCAGTGCAAATTGCACTAGAGTAAGACTGGCAAAGGAGGAAAATCAGACCATGGAATATCTGAAAAGAACAAAGAAGTAATATTTCTGCTAGTATTTTTAAATAAAAGCAGACAGTGGTTTATAGGTGCATGTAAGCAGAGATTATAAACACTGCAGAGTTCTCTCATCTATACATGCAATGTCAGGAAACAAAGGAAGTCATGTCAGCCATGCTCTAGAGAAGTCAGAATCCAAGGAGTCACCAAATGCTGCTCCTTTGCTTTACATCATTTTTAGACAGGTCATTGCTATAAGACCCCCTAAAAAGTGAATATTGCAGTTAAGAAAACAAATACATTATTCTATATTTGGGATCTAAAAGCCATTTCTCCACGTGACCCAAAGATCATTATGGCTGCATTTCTGGGTTTCAGATGAGAAGATTCTACGTGACATATTCACATTTGTCTCTTTGAGATAAGAGTCTTTATTGTATTCCACTGTACAGCATAATTTTTCTAATGGGAGACCAAACCCACCTCTTCCCTGGTAGGAACTAGTTCTTCTTTCCAATGAATAAAAGCTTCAGTATACTTGCACATGCCTGCAAATCAGTGCTGTTCTCAGAAAAATCATTGTTACAGCTAGGAGAGAAGAGGGCAGGAAAGATACCAGCCATATTCAAAAAGCAGCGTGTAATTCTGTGACGCTAAAAGTTTCACGGGAAGGTCAGAGGAAAACTAGAAAGTGTCCTGTTGTTCCCAGTGGTCCAGGCAGGAAGTGGTACCTTTTGTCCACACGCAGATTAGTGAGGAACATTGTCATCTAGCTGCGTTAACCCCAAAGTTTGTTGTCAACCTCAGCCCAAGCCATGGCTTTTCAGCTAGGTTTGATTCAGAGGCATACATTTTGCCACAAACCCACAAAGCAATAAAAGTTGGGGGATATTCTATCAGACCTAAGCCAAAGTTTGTCACAGCAGGGCGATGTGAAAGCAGGCTGGTCCCACCTGGCTTGCGTGTTTTACTGTAAACACATCAGAGCTCGAGCTGCAAAAGGAAACAAATTCTTGAGGCCAAAGGAAATCTTGGGGTGAAAATATTTTGTAGGTAACTAGTTGAAACATGCAGATGTACACCCAGAGCAGCACAACCTGAGAGAGAAAACAAACCCACAGCTGTGGCTGGGAAATAA
>NW_010257233.1:56774-89523 GCF_000690775.1 Eurypyga helias
TGCCTTGTCGGCAGCGCAGCTTTTCACATCACAGGAGCCAATGAAAAAGTGCTCGAGTGTTCTCACTGCTCAGACATGTGCAACCTGGACCCTTCGCTGGACTCATTGTTCCCTTGCAAAAGGCCCATTTATAGCAAGCCCAGCAAGCCTGAGAGGGGAAGGAGGACAATGGCAGTCTCTCCCATTCAGCAGCAGAGGCCTAGGAAATATTTGCTACTCCAGGAGAGCAGCAGAGGCGCCTTTTCAAAGCTCCCTTTGCTGGGAGCTGAGTGACAGCTGAATCACAGTGCTGCTTTCCAAGAGCCAGACCTCAGTAGCACTGCCAAGAGTGGCCCGTTGTATTCAGAGCCCCGACACAGCTGCAGTTACTGGGAGGTCCTGCCATTGTCCTCCCCCAGCAGAAAGATGTTTCTGTCCCCCCTTTATAGACCTCCATCGCTGCCCAGTACAGGCAGGCTGAATGAAAATGTCAGCAGCAAGCATGGAGCAGATGTGAAGGGACCATGCTCTCTGACCTGGATTCACCCATCACGTGGGCTAACGCTGCGAGATGGAGAATAGCTCTGTAAGGCAACTCAGGGGGATGGGATGCTGCCATTTGAAACGGCGTGAATGTGGGGCACAGATCGGAGTAACTCAGGAACGGTGCTTCGAGGGAGGCTGAGAGAAATTCTGCCACGGAGACATCCAGGAAGGGATCAGCACTGCAGGAGTTTAGCAGGATTTGTGCACTCGGAGTATACTGAAAACTCCCACCATCTAACCTCACTCTTAATTTCTGCCTAGTGCACATTGGTCACAATTAATACCCCATTCTGAATGGCGGCTGTAGGCTTCAAGCCCAAGCTTTTGCAGGAATAAAACCCATAAAAAGCAAAAGTTTTAGAAAGCATTAATAATATAATGTCTTCAGGAACGAAAGAAAAACAGTCTGTGGTATCATTCTGTCTGCAGAATAGTAAAATGAAATTTAGTCAAAACAAACAAACAAGGCAAAAATAACTAGTGTACTTTCCCAGACCAATAAGATGCAGGAAAAACCAGAACTGAGTAAACTAAGAGAAAAATGCCATACATGTTCAAAACAAATTTTAAGCAAATTTTGTCCCCATTATGTTTGTGCCACTTCTGCAGTGAACGCTAGAACTGCACTTCATTAGCCCAGTGCTCACGTTGAGATCTTAACTATTCTTCCGAAGTGCATCCAACTGTCTGATTACACAAAGATTCTGAACCTGCCCTGTCTCGGGGCACACGCTGCCCCACCAGCCAGCACACACCGCTGCGTGACTGTGGGGCTGCCCATGGCTGCAGCTAGCATATGGGTCCAGATTTTCAGCGTCTGAAGAAAGGACCAAACACCACGATTGATAGCTGGGCAAGAAAAGGAAAAGAAGGGGAAAAGACTTGGGAGGTCTGTCAACAGGGCAAGCAGTGTGGTCCAGGGGGGATTTTACTTCGTTTGGGAAACAACGGGACACTTAGGGAAGGGACTGTGCTCCTGGGGATAGTACAGGAGAGCAGCTGCTTTACACTGTCAGCCAGATCAGAGACAATTCTGCATCCAAGGGCTGGATGCAAGCCAGGTGTACTAGATGACTACAGAGATACCTAAGATACAGGGATGGTAATCTCTCACCAGGTTTGAAATGCAGATGGGGGTCTGCAGAAAGGGCAGTAACACAAATATCTTGGAGCTGAGAAAAGCCAACTTTGAAGGGAAATAAGACAAAGCTGAAGGAAATTGGCTGGGATTCAATAAAGCCTGAGAAATGCACAGTGGAAAGGGTTTCATGCAGTCAGAAAGTAATTACATTAGAATAATTCTACTTTACAGCATTTTCTGCATCATCAGAATTTTTTTCTTGTTCTCTCTCACTTGGTGGCAGAAGCCAGCATTTCACAAGGAAAAACTCCTGAAAGAAATCTCTTGTGCCAAAGTACTGAAGACACAGGATCCACAGGATCCAGGATTCCTCTCAGCCACGAAAGCAGCACTAGCAGCCGGCAAAGCGGGCACTGCGGGGTGAGAGCAGGACTGCAGGCAGGCTTTGGGGCAGCTCGTACCTGCCCTGTGAGCGCTGGCAGGCAGGCAGGAGAAAGAGCTGCTCCACCCAGAGAGCTGCCGAGTAGGTCAGTGCTGTGAGCGACAGGATAAAAACTGGAGGGATGGAGCAACTTCTTACCCACACTTCAAACCAAGTGAAGTGCCAGTACAGACTGCACAATGGGGCCATTGAAACCCAAGTGATAATGGGAGAGGAGGCAGCACCATACAGCTTACAACCAAAGCAGCTTCTTCCCAGAACTCAATCCCAGAGGCATTACAAACCAAAGGGAAAAACAAGAGGGTAAAAATAGATTCAACTCTGATCTGCAGTAATTGCACAAGAGGGATAAGAGGGATCTCAGAGGTGGAGATCATGAAGTGGCAGAGTTTTAAAAGTTAAAACTGTGAGCACCAAGAATTAAAGCAGAAGTTGATGAATCCGGAAACTGCAACCTAAAATGCTGCTTCAGCTCTGGGCTGGCTGGAACCTCCCTCTGAGTCCAAGAAAGGATCCTCAAGGATTACTGCTGCCTTAACAAACAGAGGCCCTTGCTAGGAAAGTGGAATATATGCAGCCTATACAGCCACTAAACCACAAGGAAAGGGAAAAACATGACCCTGGCTGTAAACAGGGCAGATACAAAGCCTCCACCTCTGTCTCCTCACCATCTGTGTAGTTATCCTGATGAACTACAGTGCTTTCCAGCCCAGCAAGATTCTTCCATCTCTCAGTTCTAGGGCGAGCTTGAACTGAACAAACGATTTGCACTCTAACTTTAAAAGCTAGCTCTTCCCATGTATCTCTCTCTGTTCTGATTTTATCTGCCTCAGAAGCCAAGATAATTCTGACTAACACAGAGTAATTAAAATGAGAGACCCAAGTCTTAAACTACTGATGTCAAAATTTCTTCCAAGTTACTGATTCCTAAATAAGTTAGGCACATGGAGAAGGAGGCTTGAAAAATGAGCACGAGCAGCCCACAGGGATCAGCACACACAGGCACACAGAGGGGACAGCCATTAGCACCATCCTACAGATGGGGAGTGTCCATCTGACTCCAGCCCTGGGGACCAGCACCACAGCCAGTGCAGCTCCTGGTCATGTTCTCTTCTCCCACCTCTCGCCAAAAAATTACCAGTGTCTTCAGCCTCCCAGTGAAGGGGAGACCAGGGCCATGGAGCCTGGGCCATGCTAAGTGTAGCTTGTTTTATCTGCACATACAAGAGGCTTGGAACAGGGATAATCACAGTGTGTGTTGCCAATTTCATGTGCTAAAAAATAATGACTCATTCTTCCTCCCCAAACTGATCATGTGATAAAGAGGAGATATACACTCTGGTTTCCCTTTCTTTGCTTTCTGATCCATACGGCTGCATTCATTTCATGTTATGAAAAGTTCTTGCATAACCACAAAGATCAGAAATCTCTTTTCTAAAAAGAGAGTTCAAATTGCCTATTTCTTTCAGCATCTGGAAGAAAAAGTCCCACCAAATACTGCAGGATTTAGTCACACCATCAACGGGACATCAGTGAGCCCTCTTCCAGGAATCACAGCCTGATCTGAGAGCCTTGTTCCCAAGAACAGTTCTGCCTCAGGAATAGTTAGGCGAAGTCAGAGAGCAAACCTTACTTCTGCTCTCACTGCTACCTCTACCCAATACCTTGGAGAACAGAAGTGTCTTCCCAAGCCTGACAGTTCTCTTACACCTTTAAGAAAATATTTCAAATATTACATGTAATTCTACCAACTGGTGATGCCTTCTGTACAAACAGTCCTCGGCTCACGACTGTACCACACTTCAGGAACAGCTTAGAAAATTTCTTTCCAGCATCACTCTCTCTCTTGCCAGGGTAGAAAAAAAAAGAAAAGACCACGTTGAGCTTTCCCTCCTAACAGCAGTATTAACTATTGTTTTCATGTCACAAAGCCAAGGAAAAGAAACGGAACACCCACCCATGTGATAGCTACAGCAGTAGGAAGCTATGCAGCCATTGCTGGAGGTGATCATCAGAGTCCTGGTAATTAAAGGGAATCTCAAATCTTCCTGCACTTGCAGCCTTCTGCTGAAGAATGGAGCACTGGGTCTCTCTCAGTGTCACACTATATTTATGTGTGCCTCAGAATACAGGCATATGTCATTTTTCTGATTAACACATTTTGAATGGGATCCAGACAAGTCTGACAGGGTTTGGAGGGAAATGAGGTGGTTTTGATTCAAACCCTGGCTTCCACCAGAATGCTGTGGTCTGCCTAGAATGCCTGTGGACATCGTTTTACAACACAAGCACAAAATCCCTGGGGGTTTTAAGCCCTGATTTGCAGAAGGACCCAAACTGGAAACTTGTGTAACCAGACCACAGGGACAAGTAGGCACCTCTGCAACAAGAGCTTTAGTGGCTAAGACAGAAGAGGGGGATGCCAGTGGAATGGGGTACAGTTCTACCCCCCTCTCACAGTTGTAGCTTTCAGGGGCTTTGTCCTTTCTGTCCTGGGAAGTTGCACACAGCAGAAGTGGCCAAGCCACTTCCTGAGTCACCCGTTACTACTGCATGCGTGAGCCAAGTGTGTCTTGGAAGCCTCCCACTTACAGTGCTTACCCACCAGCCACCAGCCCTGCCCTGCTGCCTTGGGCTCCCAGCACTAGGTGGTCTGGCTGGAGGCACAAACACAACCACAAAGACAGTGAAATGTGCATACAGGCACATGGGTTTTTTCATGTCCACCATATTATAACTAAAAACATTCCAGCAGCTGTTTCTTTTAGCTGCAGGGGAAGGCAGGGGAAGGGAAGCACATGGCCCAAGTTATTATCTCAAGGATACTTGCCTCAATGTTGTTACTAAAAGGAACAGACATTAACTATATAGTCAAAAATCTTCAGTCCGCAGCAGGACATAGACTGGCAAGTTCCCCCTCCCACCTACGAGTCATTCCAAGCAGTCATCTCACGAGAGAGGCTGAGGGCACCTGAACAGTCATTCTGCTGCCCAGCATAATGGGTGAATTAGTAGTTCACGGCAGGTTCTTTTCATATCCTCCAAAGCACAATGGTTACTGAAAAGGCACATCCAGGAGGAAAGGTCCAGAGACTTTGACTAGGCCTGGAGAAGCCCCTGCCTCCACCTCCCCGGAGATGCTGAGGAGAAGAGCCCCCTCACACTGCATTTGTGGCACCACAGCAGTAGGCTCCAGGCAAGGGCAGGCACGGACACCTCTGTGCCCAGAGGTGCCCTTTGGGCCCCTGCACTCCCTCCACAAACCCCACACTGCCTCAGATCAATGGGTATTTGTTCTTTCAGGAGATTTTAGAAGTGCTTTGGGACTTGTCTCCGGAAAGTAAACCCTCAGCCTTGCTGCTTGCTTTAGGCTCCACTGCAGCTACCCTGGAGGAAATGTTTCCCTAATGCTGATTCCTGGTGTGATGCCTGATACAGGCAAGGCAGCATCTCCTGTATTTTAACTGTCTAGTAAATATTTCAAATGCTTCTGGCTCACAGTTCAAGCACTAGAAACAGCCTTGTCCCAGGATAACAAGCTACCCCTGCCCATAAAGAGCAATGGTTTACGCCTTTCTATCTGAGCACACAAGAGAACAGTAGCAGAATGTCACCATTCCCAGCTAATTTGGCACTTCAAGCAAGAACAGGGCTTTTATCTCTTCCTTTTCACTACAACATGGGGAGACAAACATTAGATATCAATAAGTAACTAAGCTGGCTACAGAGGACAAACAAATAATTGCAGACGGTTGCTTGGTAAGCGATAAGCCTTTTTGGGCTCGATCACCACCTGTAGGCAAGCTTTGATTCATACATGAGATAACAGAAGAGAAAGTCAGGCACAAAGAAGACATGCACGAGAGAGTAGCACCTACTTTCTCCTGGTACCTGGGACAGCAAACACAAGCAAGAGAAACTCCTGTAAACCCCCAGTGGGGAAGAGGCAGAGGAGATAACTCTACGCTTTTCTTTTTTCTACCCAAATCAGTATCAGTTCTTCGCATGTCTCCTCCCTATTCCCACCCAAGTATATGCACCACACCGTGTGATGATATGTCCAGTGCAATGGCCGCTTCAGATAAAGAACCTCATGTTACCTCCCCCTTAAGAGGGGACTAGAGGTAGGTCTCTCACGTGTCTGTACACACAAGCACACGCCAAAGCACCAGCCTGAGAAGCATTTCCTTGAAGTAGGAAGTTTAGGTAGAGGCAGCAACACAACAGCTTTCACGTTCTCATTCACAAAGCCAGCTCAAACGGACCTAGCATCAGGAGAGCCTACACAGCCCCTGAACCAGGGGGGCTTACTCGGACTTTATTAACAAGCACAGTAGCCACTAGATGGCAAACTCACAGCCAAAACTGAGCACTGACCGCCGCAGACTCCGAGGGTGCTGTAAAAACGAGGGTGCAAAAAGCCCACGGGAGGGGAGGTCGGCCCACAGCAAAAGGCCAGTGCCGTCACCTGGGTCAGCTCCTGTCCGATTTCTGTCCCATCACTATATGCGCGAAGATGAGCCACAAACTGTGCCGTCAACTGCGTGAACCATCTCCTGGTACGAATGTGCCGTTCAGACACCCCAGGTACAGTTGTGGCAGAAGGCACGAGACGAATTCCAACACATCCACTAAAAAACATATTGCTTAAGCCAGAAAAAAACCTGCAGCCTGCAAATAAGGCAGCTAAAGGAGCCCAGATTGCAGATTATGTATTATTCATTGCTATCATCCTCGTAAGGCTCCAGCCAATCTAGCTTTTTCAGCGTGGGCTGCAGGAGAGGTGGGGCCACTATGTAAATCAGAAAAATCTTGCAAACGACTCTCACATATTAGCTGCATGTCTGTGAAAAGACATGAACTGCATGGTAGCCAGAGCTCTGCACAAGCAATCATCTTTGTCTTGCAAAGTGGCCATTTGTATTTTATGTCAGCCTGCTATTATCCTGAATCAGTTCTTGAGCAAAGATCAAAGCTAGTCTGGGTAAAGCAGTCCTCACTCATTACATGCTGATATTTTTTCTAAGTAGGAGTCCTTTCCAGGAGCTGGAGTCACAGCAATGGGCACGGTTATGTGCATGGATTCTGCAAAAAAGCTGGGTCACACTGAGCCAAAATTTCAAAGATGCTGAGGGCAGCTGCCTGCCTCCACATCCAGAGAGGCTGGATGTTCAAGTTGCTGTGCACCTGTAAAAGTACAAGGGCAGCAATGTGATGGCAATTTTATAGAAAGCTCTAAACTTATTTACCTACTGGGGGAAACATCCCCAAGTTCAAGAATAATAAGAAATAGACACATTTTTATTTAGTGTCCAAATGTACCAATTGCCAGTGATTTTACCAAGCTACCATACATGGCAAGACAAACTCAGGCAGTTAACTTCCCTTGGTGACCATAACAAAGAGTTGATCAAAGCAACTTTCTTTTTTACACCAATTTCAGAAGTTCATTTTCCCCAACAGCAGAGTTGTTGCTGCACTCAGTGTAGCAGCAGTACTGTGCACACAGACCCAAATACACCTTTCATCCACAGTTACTTTAAGAGCGTCAGGAAACAACAAAATCACTTTCAGTCATGCTTGCAGGATTGTATTTGACTCACCTGATGATACTATCTTGTGCCCCTCAGCAAATTCAGCCTAAATATATAAATATAGATCCTACTGTTCCCTGGGTTTGTACACGCAGAGCCATTCAACAGAACTCAATTCCCAGATTACACTTTCATACATTAGCAATAAATTATACCAATAAATTTTGCACCATCAGTTCTGAATTGCAGTAACTCCCTTAAATCCGTGGATCACCAAAGTCAGGGTGTAACTTGCTCATGAAGCACAATACCATCTCCTCCTTACAGCTCTCAACCTCAGCTCCAGAAATAGATACTGTCATTGACCCACTTCCCAAGAATACAAACTGAGGTTCTCTGAGCTCCGTTCAATGGCTCATCCACATATGCCCTCTCTGCTCTGCCTTTTTCAATTCCACAGATTTACACAAGCTGGACAAATTTCCCCTGAAAGGATACCGTGCAACCTTAACCAACACCACATCGCTCCCTTTGCTGACCTGGTTCTGCTGTTTCCCTGCTTTTGCACCCACTCCTTGAAACTGTCGACACATCTCATAAGCATGTCCATTATGACCAACATATTTGATCAGTATGTTGCAAACCTGAGCACTACACTTGCCCGTTTAATGAGCAATATTTTAGACATTTTCCAAACTTCCTGTCACCAGCATTAGCTAACACACGAGCGATCCAGACAGACTCTTTTGTTCTAAGCAGCTGTGCTGTAAAACAGGCTGAGTATCTTTGTGGCCACAAACTGCTCTCCAAGGTCTCCCCATCCCCAGTCTGCCATATGTTGCCCCTTGAGTTTGTACAAACTCTTTCATTTCCTCTCTATCCTGTTGCATTTCATCAGATTGAACTAAAAGCACACACCGGCATTAAAAAGCCCAGCTGTCTGTAGCATTCTGCGTGCTCTGCTCTATTTTGCAGAGGGCATGCGGCCTTTCAGGGAAGTTCTTACATGGTCTCTCACTAAGCTCTCTGATTTTTAGGTTTGCAGCTCTTCTACTTTCAGGGAACACTTTTGAGAGGGTTGGAGCCTGCTCCATTGGAGCACTGTGAGGACTGGAGGTGTCACTGAAAGCAGCCTATAGCAAGGGCAGTGCTAGGTGGTCGTGCTGCAGTGGGGCTAACTCAGGTCAAAATTGAGAATTGAAAGATAAGGAGAATCAGCAAAGAACTTTGAAGCTGTGCTCTGTGGTTGAAGAGAGACAGGGCCACTCTTTGGCCAAAGCACTGTGAACAAGGCTTAGCTCACTGTTATTCTGCTGACATGCTGCACAGCCTGGAGTTCATCACGACTCCCTATCTGCTTCTGCTCCCCCTCTGTCCCACTATGGATTGCTCCCAACACTGGGGACAATTAACCAAATGAACATTGGTGCCACTAAAGATAAAAAGGAAATACAAGATGAAGGGTGGATCAAAATGAAATACTGGTTAAAATATACCCTTTGATCCCTGGTTGGGACTCCAAGTTTCAGGCATCCACAGCCCAGTCTAAAACCTCAGCATGATGAGCAGCCAAAACTGGCACTGGATGAAGCTCCACAGTGAATTCAGTGAAGGAGACCTCTTCCACATTCCCACGTGGGGGCCATGTGAGAGAGGCCTGCAGCACAGGCAGGCCCACAATGTGGCTCGTGCAAGGGACAGAGCTGTTAAACAGCTTCCCTCTGTACCCAACAACTATCGTCTCTGCCGCTGTCCAGTACCAACAAGCTGTGCTCCCTCCACAGCACCGTCCTCTCCAGCAGCCTCACTGCATCACTCAAAGCATTTAGCAACAAGACCAGTTACAGATGTTCACAGAAAACAGTATCCTGGTTCGGAGCAGAAAGTTATCCCGGCAACAGCAAAGGAGGTATCTCATACGGCACTATCCGGCTGCCAAACAAACACTGAGTATCCAGCTCATCCATAACTACAGAGATAAAGGCTTGTGGCAACAGTAGATTTCAAGAAAAGCAAAGAGAACTATCACTAGGAATTGGCCGCATGGAAAGGCTGCACAGAGAGTGTGTGCTTCACAAGGGGAGAGCTCATGTCCTCGATGCTTTACTGGAGGATCCTGTGGGGTCTCGCTAACGTGACAAGTAGCAACAGTGAGAGTGAAGAAACATTCACAATCTCTTGAGCTCCGAATACCAAGAGGAGCCTCTTCACTTCTTCTCGGTTTCAACTCTGGAGGCCAACAAGACATGAATACGAGTCAAGCTTAGCATCAGAAGGATGCTAATGTGTGTAACCCCATCTGACAGGCAGCCCCACTATCTGCAGATTTTCTCAGCTCTGAACAGGCTCTTGCCATCCAGAAATCCTGCACCAACAGCAATGAGCTCGCTGCAGAGGCACAGTGCATGTGATTGGCAGCACTGCACTTTCTGCACCTGCATGGTGCAGCACATGCACGTATATTCCTGTTTGGACAGGGCTGTGTAAGAATCATTCCCTGGCCATGACCCAGCTGGCTGCAAGCTGCACTAACTGGAATTTAGGAAACACCATCCCTGCTCCAGGAGACACTGCTACACTGAAGTCAGCAAGCTCAATCGAAACACTCCTTCTCCTGTGATCACAGGGACTCACACCCCCTCCCACTGGGGGACAGCACATTTTCCATTTCCCCACACAGTCTTACCAAGCTACAAGCATCAGCAGCACTAAATTCTGCTCTCTTTTGGGAAGCAGCCAAGGCTGCGAATGTAAAGCACAGGATGTGATTTCCTGCCCCTCCTGGAAAGGGAAGCTACAGTCCAAAAGGTAGAGAAAGAACTATTAATCCTAGAACAACCATTTTAATGTTGATGATCACATGATGCAGCTGCAGAAATTCAATTCAAACAGGACTTGTAATGTGCTAAACACGCGGGACTCATGGTACAGAAAAGGAGATACCAGACCCGGGTGCTAAGAAGAGGAATTACTATTCACAGGCCCCTGAGGAAAGGTGCCTCTAGGACCATTGGTCTTCTACAGAACTCTTTTAATCAAGAAAATACTCGAAAAGCACAACAAGCTAATGGCAGATTCTCTACAGAATCTCCTATAGTTCTACTTTATACTGTATATATGAGCCGATTAGCAGCAAGGTGCTGGGCTTCTTGGGAAATGAACAGCTTATGGAGAGAAAAGAAAACTAATGTACAACCCCAGCAGGTTTACTTTTGCACAGGCTTTAAAAAGAGATGGAGAAATAAGCAGTGCTATTGAGTTAGTGCAGAGATGGGCTGTACAATTCCAGTAGCTATTGCCTGCTTAAGCACAATGAAATGGGATGAATAGAAGCCCTAATGTGGCTGACTCACCCTCATTACCCAACAGTCTAAAATGGGGGGAGGAGGGGGTGTCTTCTGAGGAGATCAGAAAATATATTTTTAGATGTCTCAAGGTGTGAGTCTGTAGGGATTATGCAGCCCAAGCCACAAGTGCCCATTATTTTCAATGGATTGCATCCGTATGATTGTAAGAACTCTCCCGTGTGCAGAGCTCAACAACTACTTCTGTTTCCAGAGTGTCTGCAACCATTTGCAAAAGACTGACAGACATGCATGCGCACACACACCGTGCTGTCATGGGGACTTTCCTTCTGTTCTTTCTCACTACAGTTTTCCCCAGCCCAAAGCAAAAGCATGTTGTGCTGTGCCCTTTGTGCAAGAAAACATAACACAGGAGTGTTTATTTGCCTATGAACACTATAATCTTCATAGATCGATATTAAAACCCTTCACACTTATTTTCACTGCCTAGTTCAATTGAACTTAGAAATTCCAGCGTATCTTGAGAGAGTGCTGAACAGCTGCAAACTAGCCAAGGGATCACATTCCCACAGATGGTATTAGAGTCCAAAGCCCTTCATGTTTGACTGTGGGATATGTGCAGGTCAAATGAGAAGTTACACTGTCTGGGAACAAAGTTGCACAATCCTTGCAGACAGCCTTATTTGTTTTTACAGTTCTTTGATTTAATACCCTTCTCTTGGAAACAGCTATTTTACAGGGTTTTTTTCTGTAGAGGTAGTTCAAGGCCAATCAGCTTTCACTGAAGGCCATCCTCTAGGTAAATTCTGGCATGTCCAAACTTTGTAGCTTCTCCGCTAACTGATCGATTAAACGTAAGGCTTGAAGTGTTGTTTTCAGCGCTAATCTGACAGGTGTCCAGAGAAATGCATCAGGCTACGCAGTGGTCAAAGGAGGAGGATTAGGAGCGAGGACCCTTAAACTCCAGAGCTGTTCAGTATTGTTAATTATGCTTTGCCAGATTTCCTGCCCTCATTTACAATCTGTCAGAGACATGCAGTGACTGTGCTGGATGGGGATGGAGGAGGGTGTAGGTGACTGTTTGGCTCTTGCAGGCATTATCTGCTGTGGTCTGTGCTCAACATCATGCAGCGAAGGCAAGACTGTCCACCCTGCCGCCACCACCAGCTCAGAGCTCAGCACTGGTGCGAGTGGCCAGTCCAAGAACGCAGTAACGACCAAGCTCGCTCATGAAAAGCTAAATGGACAAGGGCAAATGTAGCAAGTTGCTCTTGCTTGTTACTCGTAGCACCAGAGAGGATGCTATTAAGTCCAGAGAGACCAAAAAGCATAAACCACAGCATCTGTCTGACTAGAGACTGCTTCCATGTACTTATGCTATGCTCAGTAATGATCCAGAACTCGAGTTTCTGAACATGCACTTCAGAGGTGGTGACCTTCCAAATGCTGCAGTCGGGAGGAGGACAAAACATCTTTTCATGATGGCTATTTCAGAAAACAGGTGAACATGAAGACCCCAGGTACCCAGACTTTGGACAACGCAGGCACAACCATATGTTCAGCAGCAGTTCCCAACCTCTGCCTGAAGAGGTGCACTCTGGAGTCATCTTTCATTATTTTTAACCAAAGCTCAAGAGCTGCTTGGCAGACACAAACTCTGAATCGCTAGGCAAGCACAAGGTTTAACGTCTGTGTGTGACTGAGAGGCTAGCCTGACTCCCATAGGATCTTTGTTTCCTGACCTCATGTATTTGGTAGACATTGTAAAGGGCACTGTGGTCAATGTGGCAGCCTGCTTGCAACAGCCAGGGCAATAGGCAGTTATGCTTTGGAGACAAAATGGTTGTATGGACATATGTATGAGAATAAGAGAAACAAGGGGGAGAAGAAGTGGTGGGAGCACCAGGCAATTTCTCAAATGCCCTGCCTTCCACAGACAGAGCAGTGGGTCACCCTCCTCCACCAACTGCCCAAAGCAGTTGTGGCCCTGAATGAAAGCATCCCCTTTAAAACTGAAGGAAAGGGGTACACACAGATGCAGAAGGAGATCTGCTGCTGCTGGAGTTCTGCAGCCTTCCTCAACACCTGCAGTCCACCCATCTTACCTTGGCGTGTCCTGGACACCTACAGTCCAGAGCCCATCTGAGTGGATTCCCACTCAGGGCTGTCCCTAGGATGCAGGAAGACAAGGATTATCTGATCACATCTGGACAGATTACGTCTGCACTGCAGCAGAATGGGCAATCTCAGAGCTTTCCAGTGGTGTTCACAGTGCCTTTCTTCGTGTGAGCTTCCAGAATTAATCACCAGCATACGAATTTGGCTTCCCATCCCTTTCCCCAGCTGACAGGAATTGATGGCACCAACTGCCGTCACCACGAGAAGTAAGTGATTCCTTCACTAGCATGGCAGACATATGCCAGCCCGGAAGAGAAGATCTGATCATCAGACTTGCTTGTTTTGGCTTTTCAATGCACAAAAGGCTGTTTTTCTCAGAATTAGGGTGACTGCGACAATCTGTTTTTAGATGGAGTTAGAACCACAAGATAAAAGAGGCAGAAATCTTCTCATCTGCATATTTATCATCAAAATGCAGCAACTGCATAATTTAAGCTTAGTGTTAAAAATATTGTATGTATATTTTAAGGTTTTCCTACTCAGGTGAAAAGGAGACATGCTTTCACTAAGGAGGTTAATTATTTCCTAATGGTGTGAAAACAACAGGAAAAAAAAAGGAATCAAAAGGAATTTTCTTACCCTTCCCCCTACCCTGAGGCGCAGCAGAGAGACATCTCTGTCCATATCCTCCACAGACACATACAGTAAAATGATTCGGAACAATACAGCAAAGGCACATACTGATCACCGGGGTCCCACTGAGCCCCGCAAGGGTCTAGACACAGGAGATTTGCAGAGAAAGCAGGGGCATCCTCTCAGCTCGTTAAACTGCTCACCTGAGAAGGGAAGCACTCCCACACACCGGGAATGGGCACAGGCACTAACTGCCTGGTGAGTGCTGCCCAAGGAGAGAAGGTTCTCTGATACTGCTGAGCGCTGACCCAGCCTTCTCCTGCATCAGGATACCAGCAGTGGACTCCTCTGCGGTCCTGAGCAGAGCAGAGGTGGCTCTGGCTGCCCTGTGTGGCCCTCCCTACCCCACATACCCTCAGGGAGAGGAGAAGGGTGCTCTTCACTAAGCCAGGCTCTGGAAGGAAGTATGAACTAAACACAGGCTGCCGCAGTGGTACTCAGTTGTGGCTAAGCTCAGTGGTAGCACAGAGGTTTCCTCACCAGTCCTCCCTCTCTCTGCTATACACACGTAGTCTCTACATGCTGCGGAGCTGAAGTGACTAGCTAGCTGCACACGAGATCCAACCTCTGAGCAAGAGGACTTGTCCACCCAGAGGTGTCCTGGTTTATTGTGGTCTTTCCCACTGGCTACTTCCTTAAGACAGTTTGTGGCCTCTGCAGGCATGAGATGTCCCAGACTGGACCTTGTTTTCATACTAGGAAGCATCCTTTCCTCTCCAGCACTGCCCAGGAGCCCCACAGCATGACCAGTCACTGCTCAGAAACATCTCTGTGAGCTTGGCATGCCCCAGGAGGGCTGTGGAGCAGGCTGGCTGGCCATGGCCAGCTGGTGCTCCCCCGTGCTCTCTGCTGGCTGCCTTTGCATCCTCATACAGCCACACCAGCCCCTGCTTTGACAGCCTCACCCCTCAGATCCTAGTCCCCACACCTACACAACATGCACACGTGCTTCGGTGCAGAGACAAGCTGGAAGGGCAGTGTGTGACAATACACGGCAGGGTGAAGACAGCCGATCAAACCAGTAAATCCCCACTCGCTCCCCAACAGCTGTGGCCCAATTAAACTCAACAGTTCACAGGTGTTCAGGTAATGGCTTTAACACAAAAAAGCACCGCTCCCTTCAGGGGCCTTTAAAAAAATTTAGAGCTCTTTAAATTTTATATACCAACAACATCAAACCAAAGTAGGAAATCATAAAGAAGGAAAGGAGATAGAGCAAAGAAAATACACACGGTGTCAGCATCAGCAGCAGCCTAATTAAACAATAGCCAACTGGAAAACGCGCATTCTGCTCACCCAGCCGCAGTCCTTCTTGAGTTCCATGTGCTGGATGCAAAGCCATTTTCTGTACAGCCTTTTCAGCACTGCTGCACCAGCCACGCTTTTGTTCATGAAGTCCTTCTGCCTCCTCAGCACAAAGCAGTGAATGAACTCACACCAGCAAAGCAAAGGCCTGCATCCATCATTCCTTTCCAAGCCTCTGACTCCTTCCCCACCACGAGGTCAAGACTGGGCTGCTCTCCACGGCGCACCGGGCAGGCAGAGCTGCACACCTCTGGAAGTGACTAATGACCCTGGGGTTTCCTCTGGCCTTGCAGCACGTGTTAGCTGACCCAGGGAGCCCCGGCATAGCTGACACCCTTGCTGCTCAGGTTGTCTGCACCATCTGTTTGCTGTGTGCCAGCAGCTGGCTCTTGCTAGGTGCCTCCTTATTCTTGGGGCTTGTTACACCTTGTTAGCAGCTCTAGCCACAACATCCTTATTTTCTTTTGTAGTTTGCCCATTGATCGCAGGTGTTCCCTCTCCTCCTCTCTCACCTTCACCCCTTCATTCCCACAGACCTGCATACCTGAGTCCCTAGCAATGTCAGGATCACAGCTAGGAGCTGCCACGTCTACCCATTGCAGGAGGTACGAGGAGACAGGAAACACGACTTTCATAAACAGAGAAGGAAGCATCAGGCTGGAGAAGAATGGATATTTCTGGGACCCTATAGGGCCCTGATGAGGCCAAGAATTTGCAGTACCTCAGCCCTGGGGGAAACTCAGCCCAAGGCTTCTGTGTTACTGTCCTTGGTTTAATTATGTGTTTGTAGCTCATGACTTCCCCATAGTGAAATATGTAAGCCAAAGTGGATCTGAAGCTTCTGCTTTGAAGCAATCCTGGCTTCAGCCTTTCATCCCATCCCTGGAAGTGTTCAAGGCCAGGCTGGATGAGGCTTGGAGCAACCTGGTCTAGTGGAAGGTGTCCCTGCCCATGGCAGGGAGTAGGACTGGGTGAGCTTTAAGGTACCTTCTCACCCAAACCATTCTATGATTCTTACAAAGAAATGTGAAGTGTCCTTATAAAGAAATGGGTTTTTTTCAAAATATTCTTTAGGAGGGGCAGCGAAAAATGCTGCTGTGTTCTAAGTCAGGAGGTTCTGGGAGAGGAAATCAGGTTCTCTCCATTTTACTAAAAAGCAAGAGCCTAAGAACCTGAAATATTTTGAGGTTTCAATGTTTCAAAGTTACAATGCCAAAACAGTGCAAAGGAAGGCTTTTCCAGAGTTCCTAAAAAGGGAAAAGACCATCTTGCCAGGCCTGTGAAACCAAGAATTTGCACAGGAACAAACCAGGCAGCTCTGGATCCCAAAGTCCATTTTTTCATTAGCAGCAAAAGCACAGCTCTGACAGCAGCAGTAAAATCCCCAGTCTGCCTTTCCCCAAATACAAAATCTTAAACTGCTTTCTAGAAGCAAAAATATGTGGGGTTCCAGACTTCAGCCATGCTCTGTTCTCTCTGTTTGGAGGGATTGCAGAATGTAATCTCCCTGCAAAAGGCAGATTCATAGAGCAGTATGGAGGTTGTCGCAGCTACGTATCTTATTCATGCACCTACAGCCCCTAGCACACTGGGCCCAAACCTGGGACGTTCCTCTAGGAATTGCTGTAATATAAATAGTAAATAAATATGAATAATTATCTGAGGATGATAGACAGTGATTTAGATATGAAAAGGGCCCAAGATGCAAGTGCTAATCTCCTGAGATACCTAGCCATCCTTTCAAGATGCATGAAGACATATAAGTAGGCTAATTACAAAGGAAAATGTATCTTGTACATAAATCTCATCTAAATTCAGATGTGATGCAAAAACAAACTGAAAAGATACCCAGGAAAATTCAATAATGTTGCTAGGAAAGGTTAATTTTTAGGTTTTTTTAAAGATAACCCAGAAGATCCTTAAATACAAAAATAGTTAAACCTTAAATAGCAACTGCAAGTGTCACACCAGAAAGGCACTCTAAAATGAATAGAACCATTGAACTGTGGAAGCTTCATGGCAAAAAACCACAACAATTTCATTTTCTTAGTTTAGTTTCAATTTATAATTCACACAAGTAGCTTAAACACGTCGATTTGAGATCAAAACAGAACTGCAGGTTACATAGCATCTGTTCTATAGGAGGGTGCTGTGTGCACTGAGATAATTTTAGATGAATGTGTTATAAACAAGATCTGTGGAACATTGCAGAGTAGCAAGTTTTGAGAGAGAAAAACATACAGTTTAAATGCATAAATTGTTTAGAATGTTTAGCATGTGGTTGTAAAGCAATCAACCAGGTAATCTGTTTTCCAGAGGAGGACAGCTCACACAGATGAAACAGTAGCTTCCTCTGTATTTAATAAGACTGGCTCAACATTCTTACTCTGTGCAGACTTGGGGATCACAGAGCCACAGCTTTTAGCCACTGCTCTTGTTCTTTTCCAACACCTCCCCAGGCTGCTGCTGCAGTGTCAGGCCTGCATGCACGACGTATCCCGGCACACAACATTCTGATGACCAGACTAGACCTCTCCTGGGACATACTGGCCAGTGTAGACCAACACTGGGGCAGTGTTATTCTGGGATATGGTCACTTTTGCTCTGAATTTATGAGGTTATAGCTGTGTTGAGAAATAAACTCATTTTTATTCCTTCTTGGGGAGGAGAGTTTTGGACATACCCAGGAACCAAGCTGCACCACTGAGATGCCTTTCCATGTTCATTTATCCACACATTCTAAGGTCATCAGGTTGCCTGTTCTGCCTACAGCAAGGCAAACTCTTGTGGGTCCCATACTGCCTCCTGAACTCGCAGGGATGGTTACTAACAGGGCTTCCAGTTCCAGTCCCAGACTGAGTATTCCTCCAGTGCTGGGGCATCCCTCAGCATACCTTACCAATCCCACAGGCCCTAGATAACCTCAGATAAGAATTAAATATTTGAATATAGAAATGTAAAATAAACACTGTATATTTCTTCATAGTTCTTTTTTCTGCCATGTGAAAAAGAACAGGTGTGAGGAACACAGGAATTTCTGACCTACTGTGCATCAGTTCATGGATACAAAAGTATTCTGCATTTCAACTCCTCCTTTAGTCAATCCTAAAAGCAAGTTCATGATGATAGTGTAGTTTGGGTCAGAATAAGGCATTTCATATGTGACTGCAAACAAAGATCCATGAAAATGTTCTTCCTTTTAGAAAAAAAAGTCTGAGATTTAAAAAATATCATGAAACATCCTACAAAATGTAAGACAAGTCAGTTCCGTTGGTTGATAATCCTACTCAGGCTGCAGTGGAACACTTCCCTGAAACATTTTCTCCCTTGCTAGGTTATTTATGGTTTGCTTTCTATCCTGATTGCAGCAACTGACACCCTGCAAAGAATCTGAATAAGATGGGAAAGCAGCAAGCACCAGCTTCCTCTGAGATCCTCCAACCTGGCTCCACAGCATCTCTCACCCGGCCAGCAGCACAGCTCAGTACAGGAGCACTGGACTGTTGTAGTGCTCCCAGTCACGCTGCATTGCTGAACACACAGCACCCAGGTCCTCACACTGCGGGGAGGAGCTTGCGGGGTGGACTAATTCAGCTCAACATCAGTGTTTAGGAGACACTGAGGACTGCAGCACTCTACCAGTTCTCACCTGAGTGAAACCTGTGCTGAGCCATAACATTTTCCATCATCTAGATCCAGGCTGCATCTAACCTGATGCACTAATAGCAGCAGTGCAGCAGCTGCCAAGCCTTCCTTCTCCTACATCAGCTTTTCCTTCCATCCCTGAGCCTGCACAGGGCACACTCCCTTCAGGGAATGAAGCTGGCTGTTTTCCTCCTATGAAGACCAACAAGAGATTGCAGCAGCTCTATTCTGCCCTATGGAGAGAAGACAAATGGGTCTGACTGTAGCATGGTCGCCCTCTCGTTGTGACCTCTGAAAATTCTCTGCTGCAACTACACAAGAGAGCAGAGTGCGAGGAGCATCAGCCATGAGGGCAGAGGCTGAGCTGCATTAACAGGGACACATTCCCACCTCAGCTGGGTGAAACTACCCAGCGGCAGGACCTCTCTGGAAGCTGCATCAGCCTTGCTTCAGCAGAGCCCTTCTGCAGAGAGCAGAGGTGGAAGGGAGAGAGGTCACTGGATGCGATGTAAAAACACGCTCCTTGCAGTCAGTGCTGGTCTCCTGCAGCGCTCTGCGAAGGGCAGAATCAGGCCCATGCTCCAAACCAGCACCAACCTGCAGGTAGACTACCAATCTGGTGACCCATGAGGACATGGCTCTGGGTACGTGGTAGAGCAGGGCAGTGACGTCTCTTGGCTAGACAGAGACTCCACTCTGCTCACGTGTCTGCAGCTACGCCCTGGCTCAGAGACCGGGCTGAGGTGCGGGTAAGGTGCCCATCTGCTATTTGCACCGGTTGCTCGCAGGGCACGCTGTGACCTCCTCCCACCCGTCTCCAGACACCAGCCGCTTCCACACGTTCATCTTCTTGCACATTGAGCCAATGCGCTGTCACTCACGACGTTTATATTTAAATAAGCCCTTCTGTTGAACTCAAATTAAATATAGCTCGGTTGAATCTGATACCATGAGAGAACCAAGGCTGGAGGCGAGAGAGAGAACGAGGAGGAGATCACGACTGAGCAAATACATTTAAAGCTGCGAAGTTAACACCAGGCTGCACATCTGACTCTGGTACGCACTGGGTTTGTTTCTTTTCAGCTTAGCTATAGTATTAGTTGCAGTGAGGTCAGCCTCACACGTCCTTCTGCTTTATGTCTCTTACTAGACAGACACGCACAAATCTTCAAATTTTACAGACAGAATGAAAATTCAGACAAACACTTGTCTCCCTGACCTGTCAGCACTTACAGCAGCACCTGACTGACACAGGCACGAGAGAAGTCAGACCTCTGAAAAGGCAGGTATCTCAGGACTAATTTTGGAGTCTACTGACAACAATAACAATCAGCTCTTAGCTAATGTCACAGTGCAACAACAAAGCCTGCGGCAGCTCATGCTGCAGTTCAGGCCAAGGACTCGTTCTGGGCCCTCTCCTGATGTGGGTTGCCCTGTCAGTGATTAAAGTCCGGCTGGGCAGAGTGGCCTGGGTGGCTGGATGGGACCAGAGCTGAGTGTGTGCATGCTAGCAAAGATGTAATTAAGGAGCCCAGGCATAAAAAAACAGATCAGAAAGTGTGATCACTGCAGTGGGGGAGGGAAGTTGTACCACTGTAGTATGAGAGTTCACAACAAGTAACACAATAAAGTTAAAAACCAGATCTGCAGGCCTGTGGGACTCAGGTGTTCAAATCCACTGAGCTGTGTCCTACGACTTTTCATTAGGCTTCAGGATGAACAGCTTCCCACAGCAGAACAGATTTCATCCAGGTCAGTCAGCCATGAAAAGCCTCATCAGTCATCACATGAAAACCCTGATTGGACCATCCACATATATTTAAGAAACCAGTCTCATTAGTTGCATTGTAAAGAACCCAGCCAAGCGGTTCCTATTCCTGTCCCTGTATCCTAAAAGCTAATCCTAAAAGCTAGACTAGATCACTTTGCTCTGGCCGGCTGACTTCCTTGGCTACTTGTTGTCTTTGACAGCTATGAAATACACTTTGTTTAGTCAGAAACTGGGCCAGGGCGAGGAAAAGGAGAGGACAGAGGGAAAAGCATACTGAGCGAACTTGTTGGGCTTGCAAGAGTTAAAGATGCTGTGTGTCCCAGTGCCTACAGACTGTCTCCAGTACTGATAAAACAGCGTGTGTTGAGACATATGGTAGGCAAGCCCTGCTTTGTCCTGCTGCAATCTCTTCAATTATTTTTTGTGTTGTGTATTTTACAAAGGATAAATCAGGGAACATTTCAAGAAATGTTTTCTCATTCTAAAACTTATCAAAATATTGCTGACACTGATCCATGGCTGGGAATGTCATTCCTGAATAAACATGATGTCATTCTCATTCCATTCATACTTCTCCTGGACAGCTGCTGTCAGCCTCAGTGAAGAAAAATGCCACCTCACCGGTGACAGCTGCCACTTGAGGTACTTTGTATATCAGCCTCCATAGGAAAAAAAAAAAAAAGAGCCAGTCATGCAGATGCTATTTAAAGTATGTTGCATCTTGATGAAAAATGCAGAAGTTAATATGGGGCAGGTTGCTCTGTGTCAAAAGTCTGGACAATGAAGAGTAAGGAGCTTTTCTAGTCTCACCTTCCTACAAAGCAAGGCTCAGACGAGGCCCTCACTCCTGCACTGCATTTGCTTTAAAACCAAAGAACTGCTGGATAAGATGTGCTCGGGTTGCTTTACTTTTCCTTATTCTAATCTAGACCTGGAAAGTCTTCTGGAGCTTACGACTTACAGGGGGACAAAGCAGTGCATGAGCAGACCCAGTACAGATGCTGCCCATGACTTTATACCTTCTGTGTCCCAGCAAACCGCCCAGAGGTGAAACGTCTGGTTTGGCACCATCTGCAAACTTGCTGAGAGTGCATCCCAGTTAGAGCTTGTAACTTGGCAAAGCAGGTAGCCGTCAGGGAGCAGACCTGGCCCTCCACACCCAGCCACCTTTAGAGGAGACTGTTCGCGTCAGGGGCTTCAGTCAGATTCCAAAGGGAAGCACCAGCGTGCCAGCGAAGATGCAGTCCGGGCTACGAAGGACAGGCACATGCAATACTTTGCAACCACACTAGAAGGCTCCAGGAAAGTTCAGAAGGACAATGATAAATCGGACCAGAACAAAGAATATTTTGACTTCTGATGACAGTTTTTGTTAAGTTCCTAGGCCAGAAAATTCTCAAAACCTAATCCTTTGGTTTTCTCCACCACCAGTAGGGAGGAAAATTAAGAATTTAAATACTATAAATCCACAACATTCATTGATGGAAATTGTTTTGAGGCAGTTCTAATTGCAACCCTTGCACAGACTCATTTTGCCTAATACTGTGAACTTCCGATCCATGGGCAAGATCCTGCCCAGGAATATGAATTTGCCTCTTTTCATACAAATAATATCACAACAAAACTAATGAAGCAATCAACAACTAGTTCCCCTTGTTGGGGCCTCCCATATAAACCATGACAGAAATGCAGAGGTTTCCCAGCCGTATGTCAGAAGCAATTGGCATCAGCCCTTACATGACTGCTTCCCCCACTGTGAATTCTGCAGGTGCTTCTGGTGAGACCTTTCCCATTGAAACCATTTTTGTATCAGGGTGCCCAGCCCACACCCCGTTGCAGCAGATGCTATAGAAAACCCACAGCTGAAAAGTGGTCTGTGTCCCAAAGAACATGCAAAGTAACGTCATCCCCACCCCCTCATGCAAGATAAGAGAAGGCACACCTTGTGGCTGAGAACTGTCTATGATTTCTGGCAGCATGTGGAGCCAACTGATCAATATTATTTAAAAAATATGTGGCATTTTCCAGCTGGGACAGGGGGTGATAAAAAGGTAAATAGGAAGCACTGTCACTGGAAACACAATTGTGTAACTTTCAACTTACCTGCCACAGAGGGATAGCACAACCCGCAGATTTATTACAAACCATTGCTTTTTCCAGTACCTCATTTACATTTGCAATTTGCTGGCACCCTGATCTCCTCCAATTGCTCTAGGAATTGCTATGGGCTGGTGTAGCTCTCCAGTTGCTTTCCAACCATGGAGACGGACAATCCTTGCCCCAAAGAACAGTCCAGACTAAATCTGTTTTCTGTTCCTTCTGGCCTCCAACTTGCACTGCTGCTTCAGTGTCAAAGGGGCAGATGTATAATCTGGGAAGCTTTCCAGATGCATCTTGCGCAAAGCAAGGCATTGTGAATCATTGGTACTAAGCAGGATCTTTCAATCTGTCACAGTAGCGCTGGCAGCACTCAGTATGCACTCACAGTGCACCCAGGATGGCAAGCACCTCATGGAGGGGACACCAGTATTCACCAGAGCCAGATGCTCAAAGGACAAATAAAGAAGTTATCTTCCTTCGCACGCTGCGGTGTTCCATCGTGCAGACTGTGCCCCAGCAGCACTGCTCTGCCCCCAGCAGAATGGCAACAAGCCCATGCTAGGCATAAGCTCCTTTGTAGCCATAAATGTCGCATTAATACGTTTCTTACTAGTACCAGGCCATCACTTCAACTTTTTATCACTTCGCCTGTCCCATAAATGCTCTCAGGTGCTCTTGGAAGAGTCTGTGCAGATTGCCAAACAGAGGAGAAGAATGACAATGACATGGCCTCTGGCTCTCCCCTGAAACAGCAGCTTTTCTGTCATCCCCTGGAAATGCTCCAGTGTCTTTACAGCTCCGGAAACGTGGCTCAAGCAAGGTTGCCAACACATGTTCCTCCGTGTCAGACATTACTCTGACTCTGGAGCCTGCGAGGAGCCTGTCAGCTATCATTCTGCCAGGAATACCCCAGGCCTGGCTGCTCTGCTTTCAAATTCAGTCTGTGTTAGTTTGAGTAAGAGGAGCTGTCAGGTATCTGGAAAAACAATAGCAGCTCTTGCTTTAATTTGCATGCCCAGTATTGAAATCCTTTGTCACTAACTCAAGTGGGCAGTGGATAAAAACTAACTGAAATATAATGATGCAATTCACAAAATGTGTGAAGAGACCATCTCTGTGCCTAACCTCATGCTTGCCAGCGTTCTGGTGCAGGTTTGTTCTGTCAAAGCATCAGAAAGTAAGTGGACAGCCAGCATGCTGGAGTCCCCTGATCACAATGACGTTTATCAAGTCTCCTCACAGGCTGTCCAGTTCTCCTGATTTCAGGGGAATGGCAGGTTACCAGTTCTATCTTTAAACAGCTCTCCTCCAACAAGTAAGCACCCCGACCCTCTCCTGGGACTGCCCTCTGGGCATGTCCCATATCAGCTTGCTCTAGCATTCGAATGAGAGAAACAAAACCTTTGTGCAGATTGTTCATGTACATTGTTTGGCCATTCTGACAGAGATTCTCTGTTTCTCCACCATTTCTTCCTACTAGCCTGTGTGTGCAGCCTTATTCCCTTTGCAGGGTTCCACTGTGGTCTGCATGGCAGGAAAGCACCCACACATCCCCGGCGGCTGAAACACTGGGCACCCTCCAGCACCATCAGCCCCTCACGCTGTGAGGCAGGAGGAGAATACGGGAGCTCCAGCACCTCAACATTAAAGAAGAATGCCAAAGCACAGGGCAGTCACCTCTACAAGACTTACTTTCTCAGCACTTTGTTTTAAACCGGCACTAACAGAAGTAAAGCCAAACTCCCGTGCCTCACAGCCATGCTCCCACTGCTGTTTGTCTCACTGGCAGCCACAGGTCTCCATGGTGCTCAGAAGTCACACACCAAAGCCCCAACCTCACTTTTAATTAAGGACAATGCCCCTGCCAGACTGTTTTTTAGGAGACTGGGCACTCCCCTGTGGCACCCAGGCCTCCATGGCCTCGGCCTGCTCCATGCAGGGACGCAGCCCTCCGGCTGGCCACTCACCACTGCAGGCCCCACACATCATTTATAACAGAAGGGATATGATGGAGGGAACCAGGCCCCATTCTTAGTGTAGGACATGGCATCACCCAGCTGCTGTGATCCTGCTGCAAACATCTCCTGAGGGGAAGAACCAGCAGCTCTATGTGCTCCAAGCCCCAAGCCTCCAGCCCATCTCCTCTCCAGCCTTACCTGGTGCTGTCTTCTGGGCGATGGTTCCTCACATGGTGCCCACAGCAGACCACCAGCTCCACCGAGTCCTCTGCTGGCACCCTTCCCTTCACAGCGGGCGGGCATTCACCTCACGGGACACCACCAGCAACAGGCCGCTTCCTCACAGAGGTTCCCGCCATCACCGGCCGTGGGTCTCCGGCTGGACGAGGGGTCACTGTGGTCAGGCAAATTCTGGGATTTCCCCCACTTTTGAGGATGAAATGCTCCTTTACAGTGGCCACCATCTCACTGAAAGCACCTTGCGCCTGAGGAGTGCCCCAGCTTCCTCCCAGCAGCCTCTGAGGGACCAAAACACTGCACTTGTGTGAAATGTTGTTTCTCAGAACATGGCTACCTCAGAAAAACCCAGTGTTTGCCTCAAAAACAGCGCCTACAGACACCTGCCTGCTCCAGCGTGCTGGGGCCAGGTCTGTGGCGGGGGGGGGGGGGAAAAAGGCCACCACTTCCCAGAGCGGGAACCTGCCCACACGGCTCCAGGACCTTCGGGCGCCTTCCCTCAGGGGCGATGCCAGGGAAGGCTGCAGTGGCTGGGGAGGAACCCCGGCTCTCACGAGGCCTGGCCGGGCTCTGTGAGGAAAGGGGAATCGCCAGCCGAGGAGCACTGCCGGCCGTTTGTAATGGAGTCCCTGCTAAGTCTGCAGGGACACTGCGGGGGGCAGCAGAGGGGACAGGAGCTCCCGCCGAAGCTGAGCAAGCGATAACGCTGTGCTGTGCAACAGCACCAACCTCCCTGAGGGACGCCCAGAACGGCCATCCTGAGGAAACGAAGTCCTGAGGAAACGAAGTCCTGAGGAAGGGACAGGCCTTCCTCCATCAATCAAGCAAGGCAGAGCCCGCAAACCTCAAAAAAAAAAAAAAAAGCGCTCTAGAGAGGAGTTACTAAAGAGTTCCAGTTCCCTGCGATGCAGAACCCGGTCCTTTGTGAGCACAAAACCATGCCCGAGCATTCCCACTGCTAACTATGAGTAAGTCGAGGAGCCCTCTGGTACTACCGCTGTGGTTCGTGCTGTTACCACACAGCGCAGACAGCACCCACATGAAACTACCAGTGTGTTGGCTGCAGCCTCTCCCCTCCCCTGTGCTGTTCATTTGGGCTGTTTGCAAGCTGCAGCAGCAGCCTGTGTATCTCTGGGACTGAGGCTGTAAGTGCCTCCTCTGGGAAATGCTCAAAATTGCACCCTGTGAACCCAGCCCTGTAACGGTGACAGGGAGATGGCACAGTGGAGCAACCTGGTCTAGTGGAAGGTGTCCCTGCCCATGGCAGGGGGGTTGGAACTGGATGATCTTTAAGGTCCCTTCCACCCAAACCAGTCTGTGATTCTGTGATTGTTTCTCTATGACAGGTTCCTGTATTTTTCTCTTGAACAAGCAAGTCCACAGGTGGAAATACAGCGCATACAGATAAGAGTAAAGCTGCGCTTGCAGCACGTGTTCCCTTTTTCGCCAAGGTCCGTCAGAGGCTGTTTCAGCGCGGAGTTGAGTTTGTGAGTAGATACGTGGTGGTGTGTGCCCACAAGGAAAGTGCCTGCAAAGCCCAGGGACACAGGCTGTACTGTCAGAGACTGCTGGAGGGCTTGCCCAGTCACATGCCAAGTGCTGAAATAGTGGTCACCCGCTCGCGCAGCTATTGCAAAAGTGCCTCATCCTAAATCCCAAACACAGCACTAGGAAGAAAATTAACTCTATCCCAGCCGAAACCAGGACAGAAGGTGACAGCAGTTCACACTAATGCTTCCTCTCCCCGCCCAGTGCCAGGTCATCCAGCACTGTTTGCTCATGCCAAGTCCATGTGGGGTGTTGAATTAGGACACGGTGTCAGTGGCCTGGGGTGGCAGCACAGCTTTCTGCTGGAGCTGCAGCTCCGTTCAAAACAAGGGAATTCTGGACTTCAGTTGGACTACAAGTTGCAAACACATGATGACCATCAACTTCTCCGCAGACTGCATGGAACAGCACGCAATAAAACAAAGCATGTCACAAATGTGAAAACCTGGGGCTGTTTTCTCACACACCTTCCGACTCCAGCACTCTCTCTTTGCTAACAGGCTACTTGCCAGATTGTTACCGTAAGAGACCTTGCGCCATTTGGTTAGGTTAAGCACGGGTACCAGCATGTACTCGCGTTCAGCATTGATTCTCCCCCAGAATCCCCCATCAGAACACTAAGAGCAACTGTAAGATACTCCCCCAGGTCTGCTCCAGAGGTGACACTATCTGTCCAGTCCAATAGGTGACACTGGACTTGGCCTTCCAAGCTCAGCTAATCCTGGCCAACTGCCGAGGGACCCTAATATGCGCATCTCACTGGAGCATTAATGGGAAGCAGAGAGCGTTATCCGTGCAAGGGAATGACTGCTTCAAACAAGGATAAAATCAAAAAGCAGAAAATTAGAGCTTCAACCATAAAGTTCAAAGAACATGGGGGAAAAAGCATGAAAAATAATTTTGACACTTTGAAGTAGAACTCAATTGTTCCATTAAACTGTATTTTTAATAAAAAAATAACAATAACAGCATTCCAAATATCTATTTTATAAGCTTTACTAATGTATATTTTTTTAATACATGTCAGAAATTCTTACTTGAGGCAAATGCAATATTTATAGAAAGCAAGAGACTTCAAAACAGCTCCAGAGACTTTAAGCTCTCGATTTATTCACAGATTTAGAATAACTCAGGAATACAAAATGACAAAATGTACATTTTTTATATTGTTTACTAATGTATTGTCTCTTGTCCCTGATCCGTCATTTTCCTGACTGGAGGAAACACATTCAGCTTCTTCACTCCCTTTAATGCTACACACTTCTGGAGGGAAATATTCCCATTTGGTGAAAATCTATCACAATTCTGTCTTGCAGAATATCACTCCCAGAGAATTATGCGAAGATCATTAATAAATACATTTGTGCAATGACAGTCATTTCTTCTTTGGTCATGATTTGTATCTGTTACTTGCCTCAGCCTCTCCAGTTCCCAGAGAAACTGCTGGTGAGAGTGAAGAAGAGGCAGCGCAGCTTCCGACCAAAATCAGAGCAGAGGCTTGCCTGCGGCTAGAAGGGCTACCAGGGTATGGGAAGTTAGTCAGCCCCTAGTTGGATGTGTCACTGGGTGTGGAAAGATGCCCTCAGCACCTGTGAAAGCCCCCCTCGCATGGGTCACAGGACCACGCTGCGCCTGAGGCTCGCCCTCCTTGGAGGAAGGGTCCTTCCTCTGCCGGGACCTACTCACAGCCCCTGGCCCAGCCCATCAGTCGGATGAGAGATGCCAGCAATAGCCAACAGAGAATGGGTGAGAAGACAGGAAAACAGTCAACATAGCCTTTCTGTTAGCACCTTTAGTTTTCAAAACCAGTGATTCTAGTCCCACAAAAGTGAATTCTTTAAAAAAATACCAAATATTGGCTCAAACATTTCAAGTCTGCTTGACATTCTTCAACCCGGAGGCATCGCTGAAACCGCAGAATTTCGGCCGTTTCTTTCAGCCTCTTCAATCAGCAGGTGAATGTTTCACTCTCACTGGCACTGTTGTACCTAGGCAGCTTTACTTCCCCTTCTCACGCGTTTGCATTATATTACCACGCAGCTATATTTTACAGCCATACCGAAACACCACTGCAACTGAACACGGAGCAAGTTTGGAGTAGCCAGCGTGTAACACCCCACCTCTGGCACAGGCACGATGTCACTCCAAAAAGGGTGAAGGGAAGCAGCCAAAAGCCTGGGGGAACAAGAACACCTGGCAGCCGGAGCTGAAGCCTGCTGTCCCGGGCTCAGTGGAGCAGCGTCGTGGTATTTGGTTGCAAGTGTCTCAGCGCATCAGTGAACATTCCAAACCAATACCATGTTTTGCTAAGAAACCAGAAACATTTCTGTGCTTGCTTCTCCTTTTTATTTCAGCACTATGTAAATTTTAGAGTGAAAATTATCTGATGGTCTTCTAAAAAGTAATTTATTCTCAGATTTTGGGGTGTAAGTTTATTCCGCATACTTCACTGTGCCTAGCAGAGGACACTGGGAAGCAAAGGAGTTTGTGACCCACATACACATACGTGCGGCGAAATACAGATCTGGGCAGACACAGGGTTATTTTTCTTTTCCAAGAAAACCCTGGATCAGAATTAGACAAAAAGACATGTTACCCTGGCAAAAGATAAGTCCAGAGCTCTCCCAAGTGTGCTGTTGCTGAATCAACAGCTAGAGCACCCCGCCAGCTCAGTGTTGTGCTAGACACACAGCAATAAGTGACGTGCTTTCGCTACACAAATTGCAGCAGCACAGATACGCTGTGAAATGCGCAGCTGTTGAAAGATGATTCGCACACCGCTTCGCTGCGCTACTACAGCGTGTTTCTTTCCTCATTAGACTTTTCCTGATGTCTCCAACTTCTACCAAAGTCCTGCTCAACCCAAAGGTTTCAGTACCCAATGGAAGACCACAAATTTCACCTGCTTGGTTTCCTGGGGGAGAAGAAACACATTTCAGATTATAAACTTCCAGTTGGACCCACACGGGCTCTGCAAAGACATGGTGTCTGCCCAAGGTCTGCCCAAGAGCTGCAGACCTCAGCTGAGCATGTCAAACTACAGATTTAATTGGGGCTGTATTTCTTGTAGAAGCGACCTGCACCCAAATGAGCTTGCTGCTGGCTACCAGTGTTCACAGTAACAGCCGCGATGTTTCGCGTTTGCATTTGCAAGAATAATTTTGCAAACTGCAGTGAATTAACACCGCTGGGCTCAGCCTTAATTCACAGAAGTGTCCGAAGGTAAGATGACAATTTGCCCTTTGTTTTCCCAAGCCAGCAGCTGCACTGGTCACAAGCTTTAAGTGAACTGTATTCTGCAGCTGCATGTTCTCTCTAAAACCCTGGTGAACACAGACACGGTGCTACCTATGCTCTTCTTCAAACCATCTCTGAGATTTTACTGTTATTATAAATAGGCACTTTGAAAACTGTTGCATTTGCAGTCATTTCAATCACTAGCATCCAAAAGCATAACTCAGCGCAGTAAACATCAATGATTTAAATGTGCTGGCATCTTTTTTTAACCTGGTATCTCAGGTTCAAGCTATGATTCGTCACAAAGCGCCTTGACTCCAGCAGCTGGGCTTTAAGAAAAAACAGTAGTTCTCAAAAGCCTGTGACAAAATCATGCAAGTTGGCAAAAGCAGAGCCAGAGGGATGGAAGATACTGGTGAGTCAGCTCGTCACAGAAACATATTTAGAGCTTAACTGGCTGTAAAACTCAATAGAGGCTGTGTCCTGGGGCACCCAGCCAAACGATGCCCAAGAGCCTCCAGCTCTGTATGACAGAAGTAGCTCTATCATGCAAACAAACACTTTTCTAGCAAAGAATTTCAGTTGAGAGAGCAAACAGGTCTTTGTGAGCTTTTCACCACAAATGGCTTTGTGCTTGCCAAAGTCTGGATGCTATAGAAGGAGAAGATTTTCCTCCCTGATGGTTCCCCTTCCCCAAAGCACCGCGCGCCTGGGGAGCAGTGGGTTGCATTGCCCACTCACCACGTGGCCACGCACTCACAGCCCGTCCAGCCCTGTACCCTGCACCCCCTGTGCCCTCCACAGAGAAAACATAGTATTAACGGCCAGTTTTGTGTCTCCCACACAAAGACCAGCAGCAGCAGCAGGGATGGCCCCAGGCCTGTCACCCAACTGAGAGAGGCACCTCTCACGAGTTTGTTGCTGCAGACACTGGTCCCCCGTACCCTGTTGTGCCTCAGCTGCAGGGAGTTTCTTTGGTCATAAAAACTATCTTACGGAACAAAAATAAACAGTGAAAGCTCTAGGATGTAAAGCAAGGGTGTGAGCCAGAGAGAAATGGCACTAGGGGCAAGCCCAGCCCAGAAGGAGTTTTACTGACGTACAGAAACGCACAGAGCTGCCACGTAAGACGTGGCCAGTCTTGGGAGACGTGGCCGCTGTGGCAGGTGAGGCCTGGCCAGGCTCCACAGCTGACAGGACACGCACAGACTGGGCTGAACGGTCAGGTTTACAAACAGTTTTTACCAGCTGAAGTGATTCTGCAGCTGCCTTTGGAGACTGCCATTAATGCTGCCATTAATACTTAATTTTGGACCATTTGGTTGGTGCTGACAGAAATTCCCTCAAAGAGCTCACCAAATGAAAGAAGGGATGATAAATCTGTTTCAAAGGCAGGGATAAAATGGTTTCGAACTAGGTCCATGGAACAAATTCTTTGGTTTGATGTCACCAGAGAGCTCATTCAACTCTGCTGTAATAGGCAGAAGTAACAGGCTGGTCCTCATGGACCCACAGTGAGCTCCTGAACTAGCAATGGCCAGTTTGGGATGGTTTCCTAATATGTAAATAACAAATGGGCATTTGTCTGTATGGAAACCATCTGTGGCCATAAAGTCGAGGCCAAAATCACACCTGCCCTGGGTATGCAGAAAAGTGGTTTCCAGTGACACGGGGCCCAGGTGCTGCCTGTGTAAAACAGCAACTCGTGCCATTCCAGCAGACCCGGCGGAGTCACAAATAGCAACTTTCCAGAGCATTTGATCTGCTGCTTTTCTCTGGCACTAAACTCATTCAGCTCCCGTGCAAGGACAGGATGGCAGAGAGGGTTTCAGATCTCAGGGAAACCTGTGCAAAATCCCACCAGTTCCCATCCCTCTGCGACCTGGACTGGCTGCCTGTTGCTGCGAAGCCCTGCAGCTTGAAATACAACAGGGCTCTGGATTAAATCAGTCTTTTCCGTACCAGTTATTGATATTTCCATGTTCACAGCTCCTGCATCAGCAATGCTGTCATCAGGGCTCAGCACAGCAACTGGATCAGGGATGTGGGGAAAGGCTGCTCATGCTTTGGACATGCTGGATGAGCTCCCATTCCAAGGGAGCTTCTTCTCCCCCTGATACTTTGTCTTAGCAGGACCTCGCATTTCGCATCTTGCTCCAGTGCTCATTCACAAGGCTGACACGTACGGCTGTACCCTGTGTGGCCCCTGCTAGTTCATGACAACACTAGTGACTGACAAGAGCTGGCACCTTCCCACCAACGCACTCTGGGCCAGCATGAGCAGCAAATCTACAGCCGAGGAATCTCTTAAAGTAAACGCTGGAGTGAGTGCTTGTGGCCATATCTCGCAGGCACTGCTCAAAAGACTTGGCTCCTGGGGCTGGAGTGTATCATCTCCAGCGTGAGCCTCGCTGAAGTTAATATTCATGCTACAAACATTCATGCTACAGCTAACCCAGCCAGCTGCTGCACAAAGCAAAAGGAGAGGTTATAGCAGAGAAGTCCCCGCAGCCTATTAGTTCTCTGCAAGACAGCAGTCTCGTCCTCCCAGATGTGTGCTCTGGCACTCAGCTCCGGAGCATCTGAGTGCTGGAGAGATGGCAAGCTCTACACGTGCCAAACACGTGTCAGAAACCTTTCTGAGAGGTGTCTGCTCTCGCTGCCCATCCCACGCTGCCCCGTGCTGTTCCTGACACAGCCGTGAACAGCAGCGTCACACACCAGGGTTCTCGCTGTCAGGAATGACATTTCGAAGCCACGCTCCGGTGGCTCTGCCCTGGAGCCCTCGCACAAGCGTGGGCTGATGATTACGGCTCTGCCCAGACTGAGCAGGGGGTGCTGGCCGCAGCACCTCCTGTCACCCAGGCAGGGATGGGGGGACCCGGCTCCCGGTTTCCTCACCACGAGTGAGGGCTGGAGCATGCTGCTGGACACGGGGGGGTTGTGGAAAGGTGGATCTGTGCTCGGCCTGGGTACCGCTCCCAAACAGGGAGCCTACTGGGCTGGGCTTACGGATTCTCTCGTCTCCCTGGTTCATGGGGGTGTATCGGTCTGTAGGTGGGTTTCGGTGTCACACACAGGACTGGCAGCACAGATACCAGAACCTTCCTACAAGTTCATGAGTTTCCACAAAGCAAATGTTGCTTAGTTGAAGGGTACAACTGTAAAATGAAACCTTCTCCACTGTTTGTTTAACGAGAAGTTACCACTTTGGTGGATGCTACATTTGACTTGCTGTGCTGGATTCAGC
>NW_010257234.1:0-217 GCF_000690775.1 Eurypyga helias
CACAGGTCCCAACACCGACCCCTAAAGAACACTGCTCAGTTTTGGTTTCCACTCAGACATTGAGCCACTGACCACCACTCTCTGAGTGTGACTGTCCAGCCAGTTCTTTTTCCACCGAGCGGTCCGTCTGTCAAATCTATGTCTCTCCAGTTTCAAGACAAGGATGTCATGTGGGACAGGATCGAAGGTTTTGCCCCAGTTCAGGTAGATGACATCA
>NW_010257234.1:248-2567 GCF_000690775.1 Eurypyga helias
GTCCAGCCAGTTCTTGTTCCATCGAGCGGTCCGTCTGTCAAATCTATGTCTCTCCAGTTTCAAGACAAGGATGTCATGTGGGACAGGATCGAAGGTTTTGCCCAAGTTCAGGTAGATGACATCAGTTGCTCTGCCTCTATCCACCAGGGTCGTGACCCCATCATAGAAGGCCACCAAGTTAGTCAGGCACAATCTGCCCTTGGTGAAGCCATGTTGGCTGTCACCAATCACCTCCGCATTCTCCATGTGCCTCAGCATGGCTTCCAGCAGCATCTGCTCCATGATCTTGTCAGACACAGAGGTGAGACTGACTGGCCTGTAGTTTCCCGGGTGGGTCCTCTATTTTTTTCCTCTTTAAAGATAGGGGTTATATTTCCCCTTTTTCCAGTCAGTGGGAACTTCACCAGACCACCACGACTTCTTGAATATGATGGAGAGAGGTTTTGCAGCCTCATCTGCCACGTCTTTCAGGACCTGCGGATGTATTCCATCAGGTCCCATGGACTTGTGCACCTTCAGGTTCCTCAGGCGTTCTCGAACCTGATCACATTTGGTGGCTCTCCAAATGTCCTAAGACATTTCATATGGCACTGGGTGCCTTTATTTAGAAAACTGAATCTCATTTGGGGAGCTACTAAAAATATTTGAAGTCTAGTACCCTGCCATAAGGCTCATTCCAGTGGCCTAAACAAGTTTCTACTGCAATTTCAGAAGCCCTAGAGTATCCAAGACATCTGCACAGGGCTGACATATATAACACACGACCTATGGGAGATTCATGCCCTTCTGAAGTACCCATTAGAGGCTAGACAGGATATGACTGGTGCGTGAAAAAATGTAGATTATAGATTCATAGAATCATAGAATCGTTAAGGTTGGAAAAGACCTTTAAGATAATCAATTCTAACCATTAACCTTCTCTACCTCCTTTATATGTAGATTATAGATTCATAGAATCATAGAATCGTTAAGGTTGGAAAAGACCTTTAAGATAATCAATTCTAACCATTAACCTTCTCTACCTGCTCTAGATGAACTTACATTTGCATGAGGGTTGTTCCAGATGATCTCTGAAGGTCCCTTCCAATCCCTAGCATCCTTTGATTCTGTGATTAACCTACCACTGTCAAGTCTACCACTAAACCATGTCCTTCAGCACCACATCTACATGTGTTTTAAATACCTCTAGGCGAGGTGACTTAACCACTTCCCTGGGCAGCCCGTTGCAGTGCCTGACAACCCTTTTGGTGAAGAAAATATTCCTGAGGTGCAATCTAAACCTCCCACAGCACAACTTGAAGCTGTTTTGTCCTTTCATGTCTCTTGTTACTTGGGAGAAGAGACAGACACCCACCTCTCTACAACCTACTTTCAGGTAGTTGTAATGAGTGATAAGGTCTCCCCTGATGTCTTAATATCAGATTGAATTCAAAAAAAAACCCTATGTTTAGAAATTTAATTAAGCAAACTGATTTGCAAAAGTTACTGAAAAAACATTTCCTACTAAAGTCAGACATATTTGCAGGGGGAGCAGGGAGGGAAAGATCTGGTTAATGAATAGACATATGAAAAGAAAAATACATGCCTATCGAGCTTTCTCTGCCCCTCACGCAAAATAAATAAATAAATAAACAGACGGCCAAATATGTAAATAAATAAATAAACTAATTTGAAATGCCATGGACATTTTTTGGAAGATCGTAATTATGGGCAGAGTATACTCAGACTGCATGAATATTTACGTTTGTATATGATTTTGCTTTACTCATGTTTGCACCTCTTAACTACCTTCAATATCTTCAGGCAGTCAAATTTAGCAGTCAGGATCACACATTCAGGAAAATTTCAAAGTCACAAGTATTTTCACAAACTGATTGGCACACAAAGGGATTTCTTAGAGAATTGCTTCCATGCTCATCCAAACACGAACAATGATGTGCAATTTTATCTGACCTATGCTAGGGAATGAATTTTAAACATGAATACTGATCCATGCAGTAAAAGAATCTATCTAAAAATAATAATTGTAACAATAGAAATCAAACCCCATTTAAATATCTCCCTTCTGCTTACAGATATTATATGCAGAAAACAGGCTAAATTGATTTTATGGATTTGTTTCAAAACATACACTATTCTGTGTTAGTAATGCACAGAGCTAATGACTACTATGCAGCGAATGAGGTTCAGACCAGATTTGGTGTACGTGAAGAGTCAGCTGGCAGAGTGGATGGTGTAAGGAGTTTGTGATTCAAAAGGTACATCAGTTAGTGGGGAGTAACAGCATATGTTACATTCACAGATTGAGTGGAAGGGGTT
>NW_010257235.1:0-7385 GCF_000690775.1 Eurypyga helias
GGGGGCGGCGCGTTGTGTGGCACGCCGGTGAGCAGGCGGGCTGCAAAAGGCGTTTAAGGTCTTGGTCTTCTTTCTCGTTGCCGTTACTCGGCGAGGTCCTGACAGGCGCTCTCAGACTTCACCGCCTCTCCGTTCGCCGGGAGAAGGAAGTTCGTGGTCTGCGTCTCTCGCGGTTCCACACGTTTTCCGAGCGGATCTTCCGTGTTATGGAGTGTGGTGTTGGTCTGGAGGGCTGCCTGTGTAGTCTGCGATAAGTCTTTTGCTCTAATTTGGGGGGGGGGGATGGAAGCGAGAGCCATCACATATTCAGTATTCAGTAAGGCAGCAACTAAAATGAGAAAAATGGGCTGCAGAGCCATGGTGACATTATCATGGGGAGAACGTTGATTTTCTTCCTGGAAAGAGAAAGATTAGATACCGATGATATGTCATGAAAAGAAGTGGGATTAATACGTACATTATATTTCTTCCATTTACAGGGATTGATTACAAGAAAGGTACTACCTGTGCCTATAACGCTAATTGTGCTTATGTTCTCCAAGTATTGATGCCAAAGCTGTTCACGATATGGACTAAAACATCCCTAACTTAGTATCAATGCGAGACACTTTTTACTGGTTCAAAAGTCAAAAGGAAGTTGCTTTTAAAAAGAACGTGGAGAGATGCCTCTTGAGTAGAAGAGCTGCAAAAATCTTGAGAGCACGTACTTGCTAGATCCAGCCATTAGTGCTGGGATCTCACTCCGTGTTTAAATCTCAGTTGTCTTCCCCACTAGCTGGCAGGCACAGTTATGATTTCTGTCAGAACTTTGCAGGATTGGATTCTCCCTGCTTCAGTGTCATTGACTTCAATGAGACTACACCAATCCTTAATCTGAGTTTAGTACACGAAATATTCTCCTCATTTCCCAACATCCAGATAACTTCCCAGAAAGTGTGATTCAAAATCCAAACTATAATTGCTGAAACGTGAAGTGATGTGTTTGCTTTATCCAAGATGTCACTAAATTGCATTTGTAACCAGAAGGGTACACAGTTGGCATTCATTGCCCAAGGGCATCCTGGAAAAACTAGGCCTTGAAGAAACAGTTAATCAAGATGTTTTGAGGATGTTCTATGTACATTGACAACTTGGCAAGAAAACTCAAGATCCATGTACCCTTTACAGAACTACCCTCATTATAATACTAAAAATCACGCCCATAGGTCAAAAAGACCTTTACCCAGGTGAAGACCCTTCCCCTGAGCATGTGTAATAGTGGAAATAATGAGTCAGCAGTATTGTAATTGTATGTAAATTAACAACCAATCATTGTAAAGGGGGTGGACTTGGAAAATTACTAACCCTGAAAGTCTTGTGCATTAATATAGGACAAAGAACCCTGTTTGGTGCACATGCTAGGGGGAGATACACCCATGCACCCAGCACTGCAATAAACCAATGTTGGCTTTCAAAACTATCATTTCATTTGGAGAGTTGTCTTGGTTATAGGTTTTGGTAACATAATCTAACCTCAGTGTGTTTTATTCCATGTGGTCTTCTGGCCCTTTCTTTAATAAAAAATGTTTATATATCTCCTAGTTTTAGAGGTTACGTGAGAAATTTTCATTTAGTAACTCCAGAACAGAAAAGCATTCATCCTATTCCTTTGTCAGAATAAGTGTATTCATATAAACATACTTGCTATCCTATGACAATGTAATTGTTAAAAAGTGGCTAAGTAGCCCAGCGGATTACAGGACCAAGGCGACAGATCACAAAGTACCTCATCCTGGTTTGTTTTGTGGTAAACGCTTTCGCTGGCATGGTCAAACAACCAAAGGAATTTCATGTCATGCTATCACTGAAATGTGATTGCAGGTGGGTACCTGCCCTTCTGTCAGTTTTCACCTTAATTTCTTTAGTACTGATAATACTTGTGTCTGCCTATTGTTTGTAGAAAGAGTATACTGTGAGAGGGAATTAGGAACTGTTTCTAGGATTCTTGTAAAATACAACGATTACAACAGTTATTTTCTTCAGTGAGTAAAAATAGCTCCATATTGGTTCATGCAGCTTGTGCTGTGACAGTGTTTAGGTCTGAATTCTGAAGAGAAGCAACCAATTGCCAACCAACATCATGAAATGTCTGTAAAGGACATCTTCACAGACTGTGATTTTACATATTCCAAATCCAAGTCATTATTAAAGGCTTGGTTTAACCTTGTTAAAGCAAAATTTTCCTGAAAGGGCAGAACCACTCTTAAATGATCCATGTTGCTAGCAGATATTGTATGGTCTACACCACTCTGTGCCATTTAAATAACCCTAAGGAGTTGTAGCCATCATTTGCTTGGTTAAGCAGGGGTTAAAAGTACGTGGTGTCAACTGACATGGTAGAAAAAGCCTGAAGCATACTGGTTGATCTCGTCCAGTGTCTTCTGCTCACATGTAATTATCTGCTTCTTGATGAGATTTCAGTATTATCATCATTAATAATTTAGGATACTTTACGAGTATTTAATTCACATTAAATTTCAAGTCTGAGTATAATTTTACAATTTATTCCTATTCGTATCTTTCAATATCCTTACTGGGACAATGTCAGTATAAGTTTGTGCTCATTTTGTACTGGTAGACAATGATACAGGTTAGGAAAAAAAAAAAGAGAATTCCCATTCTAACTAGTAGACAGGGTACCTTCTGTTACTCACGCTGCATTTCTCACAATACTTTCTGGGAAGTTATCTGGATGCTGGGAAGTTAGAATATTTTGGGTACTAAGATCAAGATAAGGATCGGTGTAGTCTCATTGAAGTCAATGACATTGAGGCAGGAAGAGAGAATCCAATCCTGCAAAGTTCTGACTGAAATCGTAACTGTGCCTGCCAGCTAGTAGGAAGACAACTGAGATTTAAACAAGTGCAGAATAAAAGCATGCTGTTTCCCTTCTTACTTGGAGAAGCCAAGGATGCATATATTAATTAGACAGTTTAAAAATTTATGTCGTTTAAAGAAAGTGAGCTCCCTAGTTAAGGAACTAACAAACTTGCTTACTTAAATCCTCCTCAGTGTTTGGAAAGAACACAGGTTGCGTTTGCGGATCAACCTAGAATAACTAACTCTGAAAGATTTGACATAAGAAATTTCTTTTGTTATTGTTGTGATGGTTTTCAGTTTTAAACAGCCCTGTATGATCATCCCCACAGTAAAAATTATGTGGATTCTGTGGTATTCTAATGCTTTTGTCTTCCAATTAGACCTTGATTTTCTGATTTGATAAGTGAACCAATTCAAGCCTCCTGGAGGTCCATCCACTAGCATTTCCCAATATCTGGTGGCCCACTCATTCTCACCAGGGAATTTCACTGACCTTTGCTGTGACCTTTCACGAGTAGAGCTCTTTTTTCTCTGTCAGGCCTTTCATGTCACTTTCTAGCTGCCTGTCCCCCTGTGTCACAGGCAAATGCACACAGAGGCGCAAGAGTCAGAAATTTTATAGCCCATTCATGATCCTTGATTTATGTCAGTGTTGTATCCCTGCTGTCCTCCCAACTTCGCCAAAGTGATGCAAGGCTGGGCGTGTGTGAGGTTAGCAAACAAGGGCAGAAGGAGAGGTCAGCATGTCTCATGGGTCAGATAGCTGCTGCTGCAAAAAAAAAGCTAGAGCAGCTGGCAGCTAAGACAGCTGCTAGTTAGGAAGAAAATGGTCACTGAATTTGACTTTACTTAATTACGTTCCCCCTCCTCCCTTTGCCTCTGTACATTGCTGTAGGGGGGTTGGGCAATCGCGCTTCTCAGCGAAGCTCTTGGGTATAGTAGCTGTCTTCTGTTCAGGCTCATTGAAGACACAATTAAATGCCTCTTTGTTTGGTGGTAGCTGAAACAATGCAAAAATACCACCCAGGAGCTAGACCACATGCAAATGTGCACTATTATGGCTTGGCCAGATGGTACAGGCACTTACTGAGATTCTCATACCAAACGCAACAGTTATGTAGGGATTGTGTGTCTGTATGTGCATGTAAAAAGGAGAAACTGCAAAACCATCGCAAAGGCACGCAAAGGTCTCAAAGATGGCCACAAAAAAATAGGTAGCATGATCTTAGAAAATCAGAGTGAAAGAGAGCTCTGCAGGAAACAGTACCCAGAAGAAAAGACAAACCTCTGGTCAAAGCAAAATAATCTTACTAAGGCCAGAGGGAAAAAAAGTAGACTTTATAAACATCCCTTGTAAATGAACAGAGTTGCATTAAAGAATTACCTGTCTCCATTTTTCCTCTGTAAAGAAAAATGATGTGGGATTTCAAAATCTGTCTAATTCTGTAAATCAAAAGAGGTTGCAATATGTTGTAAGCCCTTTCATCACTCTTATTCCTTCCACTGGCAGAGATACAGACTGAACTACTGAGAGGCCTACTGCAGAGCAGGCTTACTCAAAGCTATTTCCAAGTGTGCTTTTTCTGCTTGTGGTGGAAAGGAAGATCCTGCACAGTCTTTTGTTTTGTTTTGCTTTGCTTATTCAAGCCCCACTGCCTCTTGCAGTATATGTATTAATATGGGGGATCAAAATTTCTGCTTTGATTTAAGCATGATTTCTGAATTTAAGAACATTCTTCCAGTATCCAAGAATCTCAGGAATTTCCAATGTATGCATATGAAACTGGTTGTTTATCATGGGACAACAACAACGGAAAACAAGCGGATCTTTTTAAACAAAATTATATTTTCTAAAAAGAACTCCTATTTAACCAGTAAGTTGCAAGCTTTAAAGAGACAAACTCCACCACATTTGAATGATTTGAAAGAATCCGTGAACGTGTCTTGAATTTTTATTCTTTACTGTGGAAACACAATAAAAGTCACAGAGTTTAAGTTCTGGCCCAATGAATTCAATGGGAATGTTATTGATATCAACCCAGTTGTTGTCTTCAAAGTCAAGGTCATAAAGAAAGAGACCTAATAGTAGTAAAATACTAACAGTATTTTGTTTCCACTTTAAATATCATGGACAATACTATGAGACATTAAAAATGCTTTTTATCTTCATGTTTCAAAATTAAACTAGAATGATCAGATTTTTAATCACATAAAACACAGTGATTCTGTAAGTGTTATCTCTGTGATGTGAACGATCTGCTCCATTTCCACTCAAATCAGCGATACAGGTGTGCAGATCAATTAGACCTTATACTTGCACACCTCTGACTTTGACGCTAAACTTTGTAGAATGAAACAGGTGTTCCTAACAACTACCTAAATTCACACTGAAAACTGATAGAGCTCTGAAGTGTGTGAGGATTATTGAAAACGAGATATTCGACATTTCCATACTTCAGACTCTTCTTTTTTCCCACTATAACTTCAAAAGGTGTGGTTTTGTGGATGTATCTATGACACCTCTTTGCCTTGCATCTTAATTTTCCTTTCAGTTTGGAGATGATGCCGCTTACAATGCTGTCACATTACTTCTGAGGATTTTGCTTATATGTGTCAGTGACTCAAAAGATTACTGTAGCTCATAATCCTCTTGTTATTATAAGTTGCTGGATAACTTCTGATGTTATCTTTAGGGGCTTTGTGCCTCTGTAACTCAACAAATCAAAGAAGGACACGTACCAAATCACAACACACACTTAGTTCCTATTCGTGAGGTAATGAAGTAGGCCATGTTCAGAAGTCAGGTGTAATACAAAAAGACTATCTTATAGGGGACTTTATGCTGTTATCCCTATGCTGTGTAAGCAAAATGAGAATCCAGCCAAATGCTATATGACGCTCAGTATCATTCGGCGGTTAACACTTCTTCTCAGTGAGATGACATTTAAAGCTCTAAAATGTATGTCTGTACGCTTGGTTCATAAAAATACAAACTTAAACACAGAAGAAACTGAAGATAAAATTATCAGAGAGGAAGAGGATTCTGGATAGATTATCTTTATTTATGTTAAGAGACTTAAAGGCAGGATTAAAAGAGGCAAGCAAAGGATGCACATGCTTGCTGAACAAGTAAAATGGAATATCAGATCTTTCTGTCAGCATATTAGGCCAATCAATAGGAATGCTTATTAATTATGGTATTCACATTAAGTAAATAATAACTAAGAATCAAATTTTATAAAATAGATAAAACAAAGAGTATGTCACCAGACAAAAAATAATGCTTCTGCATGTAGTGATGTACCTTCTGAATGTACAAATGTAATAGGCTATGTTCTTATTTTGCCATCATAACATGGTTTAACATCATACAGGATGGAGAGAAATATTTTCTTTCTCAATTTCTGTTTTATCACTGTGAAGATATGTCTCAGCTCTTTTACTTTGAAAACTTTTTTTTGTATTTATTCTATAAAACAGCATTATAAAAGGTTAAGAACTTAAATAGATTTTTGTTGTGTTTTCCTTTAGATATGTCAGGTGGCAGGTAGAATATTACTTTATTGAACCCTCTGCAGTGCCTTAACTGCCAGACGGGCCTAGGAATAGTGTCCCGTGTGCTCAGGAGGCACGGTGTCTGGAGCTGTCTGTAAGAGATGCGGTGCCCATGCAGCCCTTGTGCAGACATGTCCTTAGAGCCAAGTACAATTGTCCACACTCCGAATTACTGAGGAGGGCCTGTTTCGTGCCAGACAGAGAAACGTGCCTAACAGCTGTGAATTTCTGTGCTTCAGCTGGTAGTGGTGTACGCCTGTGCCTGCCTAGCCTGAGCACCCTGGCTGTGTTGCATTCCTGTGCCGGGAAGAGGTCTGGCTGAGTGTTCCCTTCTTCCGTTCCCTGTGGTACAAGCAGGAAATCAGGGGCCATGAATTGAGAAGGATTTGCGGCACATTTTAACCAAGTTCCTGATGTAGAAGATTGGACCAGGTGTTCATGGCTTGCCAATTTGATTACAACATTCAAAGCTTCAGCACCCTTAATTGTTAAACCTATCTAATCTTTCCTTGGCTGGATTGGAGAGAATCTTCCCCTTCTCCCACGCAGCTCCAACGAGCTCTACTGACAGGCCTGGGAAGCCCGACATGTTGACTGAGGGTAGTGTGGGTTTCCATGTTTGCATCCTTTCACAAGAAAAAGAAGGTCTTATATTGGGTTTGCCTTCTATGGATACATGCTTTCCCGCAGAGCTGGATTAGTGAGGGGAAGAAATGGGAAGTGCCTCTCAATTTTCTCTTATCGTGCACATTCTTATTTCCCTGTGCAGGGAAGGCATCTCACCCCCGGCTTCCTTCGCTGCTGTCCCCTACCTCCCTGCAAGGACTCGAACTGTACCCAGACACCAGCGGCCTCAGGCGTGGGACGTGCTGCCATTCCCGACCTCAAACCGCAGGTGCCTCCTGGCCATCGGGTTTGAGCAGGAGGAGGTCTCTCCCTTTGCTGCTTTTCTTGGCCTGGCGTGTCTAAGC
>NW_010257235.1:7504-7876 GCF_000690775.1 Eurypyga helias
CAGACCGGCGACACCCGGAGGTTTTCCCTGGGGAACAGCAGGCAGCTAAAAGCACCTCTGAGCCGCTCCCTCCTGCACAGACAAACCGAGCGGGCCCCGGGCCCGGCGTTCAGGGCAACCCAAGGGCCATAAAGCGGTGCCGACGGCGCGGGATACCGCCCGCGCTCCGAGGTGCCCTGCGCGGCGCCGCCACACCCGGAGGTTTTCCCTGGGGAACAGCAGGCAGCTAAAAGCACCTCTGAGCCGCTCCCTCCTGCACAGACAAACCGAGCGGGCCCCGGGCCCGGCGTTCAGGGCAACCCAAGGGCCATAAAGCGGTGCCGACGGCGCGGGATACCGCCCGCGCTCCGAGGTGCCCTGCGCGGCGCCGCC